>NC_090742.1:0-58498 GCF_036898095.1 Palaemon carinicauda | reverse complement strand
CAAGGAGATATGACATTTGTTACTTCTCTCATTTTATTCCCATCTAGACTATCCCAGTGCTGTTGCCATTTATTGCAAAGCAATTTCTTGATGTTAGGTAGGAAGTCATTACAGTGGAAATGAGAGTGGTGAGAGACTGGTAGATGTGTGTGCTGAGCAAGAGATGGTGATAAGTTCTAGTTTTTTCAAAAAGAAAGATAAAAACAAGTATACATGGGTAAGAGTGGCAAATGGAAGAGTGGTAGAAAGGGCGTTAATGGATTATGTGTTGATAACTAAAAAAATGTTTGGACGATTGAAAGACGTGCAAGTGTTTAGGGGTATGGCTAACGATATGTCTGATCATTTTTTGGTGGAAGGAAAATTAGTTGTAGCAAAAGAGTGAGAGAATAGAGTAGGTGGATGTAAAAGGGAGGCAGTGAAGGTTGAAGAGCTAATAAAACCGGGGGTAAAAAGTATTTATCAAGAAAGGTTGAAAATGGCATATAACGCAGTGAAAGTAAGAGAAACAGGTAATTTAGAGGAGTGGAAGTTAGTAAAAGAAAATTTGGTTGGGATTGCAAGTGATGTGTGTGGCAAGAAGTTTGTGGGAGGCAGCATGAGGAAGGGCAGCGAATGGTGGAATGAAGGAGTGAAGGTAAAAGTGGAAGAGAAAAAGAGGGCTTTTGAAGAATGGCTGCAGATAATAGTGTAGAGAATTATGAAAGATATAGAGAGAAAAATGTGGAAGTAAAGCGCAAGGTAAGTGAGGCAAAAAAGGGCAGCTGACCTGAGGTGGGGTCAGGGATTGGGTCGTTCATATGAAGAGAATAAGAAAAATTTTTGGAAAGAAGTGAGGAGAGTAAGGAAGGCTGGTTTGAGAATTGAAGAGAGTGAAAGATGGAAATGGAAGGTTGTTAACAGGAGAGGAGACAAGGAAAAGGTGGGCAGAATATTTTGAAAGTTTACTGAATGTTGAGGATAATAGGGAGGCAGATATAATTGCTGTTGCAGGTATTGAGGTGCCGGTGATGGAGATGAGAATGAGAGAGAGATTACAAGAGAGGATGTGAGGAGAGCACTAGATGAAATGAGAGTAGGAAAAGCATCTGGTATGGATGGTGTGAAAGCTGAGATGTTGAAGGAAGGGGGTGTGACTGTACTTGATTGGTTGGTGAGATTGTTTAATGTGTTTTGTGTTGTTAATTGTACCAGTAGATAGGGTTTGTGCGTGTATTGTACCATTATATAAGGGTAAGGGAGATGTGCATGTGTGTTGTAATTCAAGGGGTATTAGTTTGTTAAGTGTAGTTGGAAAAGTGTATGGTAGAGTACTGATTAATAGGATTAAAGATAAAAAAGAGAATGCAATCTTAGAAGTACAGGGTGGTTTTAGAAGAGGTAGGGGTTGTATAATCAGATTTTTACAGTTTGGCAGATATGCGAGAAATACTTAGCAAAAGGTAAGGAGGTGTATGTTGCATTTATGGATCTGGAGAAAGCGTATGATAGAGTTGATAGGGAAGCAATGTGGAATGTGATGAGGTTATAAGAGTTGGTGGAAGGTTGTTGCAAGCAGTGAAAAGTTTCTACAAAGGTAGTAAAGAATGTGTTAGGATAGGAAATGAAGTGAGCGATTGATTTCCGGTGAGAGTGGGGCTGAGACAGGGATGTGTGATGTCGCCGTGGTTGTTTAACTAGTATGTTGATGGAGTGGTGAGAGAGGTGAATGCTTGAGTGCTGGGACGAGGATTGAAACTGGTAGACAAGAATGACCATGAATGGGAGGTAAATCAGTTGTTTGCGGATGATACTGTACTCGTTGCAGACGCAGAAGAGAAGCTTGGCCGATTAGTGACAGAATTTGGAAGGGTGTGTGAAAGAAGGAAGTTGAGAGTTAATGTGGGTAAGAGTAAGGTTATGGTATGTACGAGAAGGGAAGGCGGTGCGAGGTTGAATGTCATGTTGAATGGAGAGTTACTTGAGGAGGTGGATCAGTTTAAGTACTTGGGGTCTGTTGTTGCAGCAAATGGTGGAGTGGAAGCCGATGTACGTCAGGGAATGAATGAAGGATGCAAAGTGTTGGGGGCAGTTAAGGGAGTAGTAAACAATAGAGGGTTGGGCATGAATGTAAAGAGAGTTCTGTATGTGAAAGTGATTGTACCAACTGTGATGTATGGATCGGAGTTGTGGGGAATGAAGGTGACGGAGAGACAGAAATTGAATGTGTTTGAGATGAAGTGTCTAAGGAGTATGACTGGTGTATCTCGAGTAGATAGGGTTAGGAACGAAGTAGTGAGGGTGAGAACGGGTGTAAGAAATGAGTTAGCAGCTAGAGTGGATATGAATATATTGAGGTGGTTTGGCCATGTTGAGAGAATGGAAAATGGCTGTCTGCTAAAGAAGGTGATGAATGCAAGAGTTGATGGGAGAAGTACAAGAGGAAGGCCAAGGTTTGGGTGGATGGATGGAGTGAAGGAAGCTCTGGGTGATAGGAGGATAGATGTGAGAGAGGCAAGAGAGCGTCCTAGAAATAGGAATGAATGGCGAGCGATTGTGACGCAGTTCCGGTAGGCCCTGCTGCTTCCTCCGGTGCCTTGGTTGACCGCAGAGGTAGAAGCAGTAGGGGATTTAGCATTATGAAGCTTCATCTGTGGTGGATAACGGGGGGAGGGTGGGCTGTGGCACCCTAACAGTACCAGCCGAACTCGGTTGAGTCCCTTGTTAGGCTGGGAGGAATGTAGAGAGAAGTCCCCTTTTTTGTTTCATTTGTTTGACGTCAGCTACCCCCCAAAATTGGGGGAAATGCCTTGGTATATGTATGTATGTAACATTAAGCGTTAATCTATGGCAATTCAAAAGTTTTCAATCAGAAAGGTTAAAATAAGATATGATGAATTATACTTACTTCATATATCTTATTATGAAACGTGATATAAGTTATATTTTCTTCCGTTAGCCCAGTAATAGTCTTGAGAGCAGCAGTGTGACACATACAACAATTGTCTTGTAACACATAAGCAGGAGGTTGTCTGAAACAATAATGGATATCATACTGAGCATCAACAATTAAGTTTTGACTAAATGCTAATAACTACTATTCAATTGAAAAAGCTTATAAGATAGAATTAAAAAAAAATCTGGTATGCTTTACTACCTTTCAAACTCTCAAGCATTTATTAAAAATAATTTGCATTATGGCAATTGCTCGTTTCTATCTTGAAATTCTGTGAATGGACATGAAAGTCACTTCAATTACATATAAATGGTTTTCCTATTAACAACAATTTATTTCAGATATTCTGAAGAAATATTTGAAAAATGTTATTTTTATTAATAAAATAAATTTTTGAATATACTTACCCGGTGATTATATAAGCTGCAGCTCTGCTGCCCGACAGAAAAACTCTACGTTCAAAATACGCCAGCGATCGCTATGCAGGTAGGGGGTGTACATCAACAGCGCCATCTGTCGAGCAGGTACTCAGTACTCAATGTAAACACAGAACTCAATTTTCTCCTCGGTCCACTGGGTCTCTATTGGGGAGGAAGGGAGGGTCCTTTAATATATAATCACCGGGTAAGTATATTCAAAAATTTATTTTATTAATAAAAATAAAATTTTTCAATATTAAACTTAGCCGGTGATTATATAAGCTGATTCACACCCAGGGGGGTGGGTAGAGACCAGCATTACTTGTTTACATTATTATGAGCTAAGTATTTTGTATTTCATTTTAGCAGTTATTCAAAATAACAAACATAAAATAAATAAGTACCTGGTAAGGAAGTCGACTTGAACAATTACTCTGCCTTTTTAAGTACGTCTTCCTTACTGAGCCTCGCGATCCTCTTAGGATGCTGAGCGACTCCTAGGAGCTGAAGTATCAAGGGTTGCCACCCATACTAAAGGACCTCATCAAAACCTCTAATCTAGGCGCTTATCAAGAAAAGAATTTGACCACCCGCCAAATCAACCAGGATGCGAAAGGCTTCTTAGCCTTCCGGACAACCCAAAAAACAACAATAAAAAACATTTCAAGAGAAAGATTAAAAAAAGGTTATGGAATTAGGGGAATGTAGTGGTTGAGCCCTCACCCACTACTGCACTCGCTGCTACGAATGGTCCCAGGGTGTAGCAGTTCTCGTAAAGAGACTGGACATCTTTAAGATAAAAAGACGCGAACACTGACTTGCTTCTCCAATAGGTTGCGTCCATTATACTCTGCAGAGATCTATTTTGTTTAAAGGCCACTGAAGTTGCGACAGCTCTAACTTCATGTGTCCTTACCTTCAGCAAAGCATGGTCTTCCTCATTCAGATGGGAATGAGCTTCTCGTATCAACAGTCTGATATAATAGGAAACTGCATTCTTTGACATAGGTAAACAAGGTTTCTTAATAGCACACCATAAAGCTTCTGACTGTCCTCGTAAAGGTTTAGTTCGTCTTAAATAGAACTTAAGAGCTCTAACAGGGCATAAGACTCTTTCTAGTTCATTTCCAACCAAATTTGAAAGGCTTGGAATATCGAACGATTTCGGCCAAGGACGAGAAGGTAGCTCGTTTTTGGCTAGAAAACCAAGCTGTAAAGAACATGTAGCCGTTTCAGATGAAAATCCGATGTTCCTGCTGAAGGCGTGTATCTCACTGACTCTTTTAGCTGTTGCTAAGCAAACGAGGAAAAGAGTCTTTAAAGTGAGATCTTTAAAGGAGGCTGATTGTAGTGGCTTGAACCTTTCTGACATAAGGAATCTTAGTACCACGTCTAAATTCCAACCCGGTGTAGCCAAACGACGCTCCTTCGAGGTCTCAAAAGACTTAAGGAGGTCCTGTAGATCTTTGTTGTTAAAAAGATCTAAGCCTCTGTGACGGAAGACTGCTGCCAACATGCTTCTGTAACCTTTGATTGTGGGAGCTGAAAGAGATCTTTCCTTCCTCAGGTATAATAGGAAGTCAGCTATTTGGGTTACAGAGGTACTGGTTGAGGATACTGATACCGACTTGCACCAGCTTCGGAAGACTTCCCACTTCGACTGGTAGACTCTAAGAGTGGATGTCCTCCTTGCTCTAGCAATCGCCCTGGCTGCCTCCTTCGAAAAGCCTCTAGCTCTCGAGAGTCTTTCGATAGTCTGAAGGCAGTCAGACGAAGAGCGTGGAGGCTTGGGTGTACCTTCTTTACGTGTGGCTGACGTAGAAGGTCCACTCTTAGAGGAAGAGTTCTGGGAACGTCCACCAGCCATTGAAGTACCTCGGTGAACCATTCTCTCGCGGGCCAGAGGGGAGCAACTAACGTCAACCTTGTCCCTTCGTGAGAGGCGAACTTCTGCAGTACCTTGTTGACAATCTTGAACGGGGGGAATGCATAAAGGTCTAGATGGGACCAATCCAGTAGAAAGGCATCTATATGAACTGCTGCTGGGTCCGGGATTGGCGAGCAATAAATTGGGAGCCTCTTGGTCATCGAGGTTGCAAAGAGATCTATGGTAGGTTGGCCCCATGTGGCCCATAGTCTCTTGCACACATCCTTGTGTAGGGTCCATTCTGTTGGGATGATTTGACCCTTCCGACTGAGGCAGTCCGCCATGACATTCATGTTGCCTTGAATGAACCTCGTTACTAGAGAAAGGTTTAGATCTCTTGACCAGGTGAGGAGGTCCCTTGCGATCTCGTACAACGTCATAGAATGGGTCCCTCCTTGCTTGGAGATGTACGCCAAGGCCGTGGTGTTGTCTGAGTTCACCTCCACCACCTTGCCTAGAAGGAGGGACTTGAAGCTTTTCAAGGCCAGATGAACTGCCAGTAGCTCCTTGCATTTGATATGTAACGTTCTTTGATTCGAGTTCCAAGTTCCCGAGCATTCCCGACCGTCTAATGTCGCACCCCAGCCCGTGTCCGATGTGTCCGAGAAGAGAACGTGGTTGGGGGTCTGAACAGCCAGGGGCAGACCCTCTCTGAGATTGATGTTGTCCTTCCACCAAGTCAGTGATGACTTCATCTTCTCGGAAATGGGGATCGAGACCGCTTCTAGCGTCTTGTCCTTTTTCCAGTGAACAGCTAGGTGAAATTGAAGGGGACGGAGGTGCAGTCTCCCTAACGCAATGAACTGTTCCAGGGATGAAAGCGTCCCTATCAGACTCATCCACTGTCTGACTGAACATCGGTCCTTCTTTAGCATGTTCTGGATGCATCCTTGGGCTTGACTTGTTCTGGGGGCCGACGGAAAAGCCCGAAAAGCTTGACTGTGAATCTCCATCCCTAAGTACACTATAGTTTGGGATGGGACCAGTTGGGACTTTTCCATATTGACCAGGAGACCCAATTCCTTGGTCAGATCTAGAGTCCACTTTAGATTCTCCAGACAGCAACGACTGGAAGAAGCTCTTAGAAGCCAGTCGTCCAAATAGAGGGAGGCTCTGATGTCCGCTAAATGCAGGAATTTGGCAATATTCCTCATCAGTTTCGTAAAGACAAGAGGAGCCGTGCTTAGGCCAAAGCACAGGGCTTGAAATTGGTAGACAACCTTTCCGTAAACGAACCTCAGAAAAGGTTGGGAATCTGGGTGGATGGGGACGTGAAAGTAAGCGTCCCTTAGGTCTAAAGAGACCATCCAGTCTTCCTTCCTGACCGCTGCTAGAACAGACTTTGTGGTCTCCATGGCGAACGTCTGCTTTGTGACAAAGACATTCAGAGCACTGACGTCTAGCACCGGCCTCCACCCTCCTGTCTTCTTTACCACTAAGAAGAGACGGTTGTAGAAGCCCGGGGATTGATGGTCCCGGACTTTGACTACCGCTCCCTTTTCTAGTAAGAGAGACACCTCTTGCTTCAAAGCTAGTCTCTTGTCCTCCTCTCTGTACCTGGGAGAGAGATCGATGGGAGACGTTGCTAGAGGGGGTTTGCGTACAAACGGGATCTTGTACCCTTCTCTGAGCAACTTCACAGATTGTGCATCTGCGCCCCTTTTCTCCCAGGACTGCCAGAAGTTCTTGAGTCTGGCTCCCACTGCTGTCTGAAGAAGGTGGCAGTCAGACTCTGCCCTTAAAGGACTTGGTACCTTTCTTCTTATTCCCACGTCTCCCTTCGGCACGAGCACCTCCTCTGCTGGAGGCTCTGCCACGAAAGGGCGGAATGAATCTGGACACTGGAGTGTCCATCCTGGGTCTAGACACGGTAGGCAAAGGGGTGGCTTTGCGGGCAGAGGACGCAACCAGGTCATGCGTGTCTTTTTGAATCAAGGAGGCAGCAATCTCCTTTATCAACTCCTCTGGGAAAAGGCACTTTGAGAGAGGAGCAAACATAAGTTCCGATCTCTGACACTGTGTTACTCCAGCTGATAAGAAGGAGCAAAGGTTTTCCCGTTTCTTGAGGACCCCGGAAACGAACGAAGCCGCAAGCTCACTGGAACCGTCCCGTATGGCCTTGTCCATGCAGGACATAATGAGCATGGAAGTTTCCTTGTCAGAAGGGGAGATCTTCCTGCTCAACGCTCCCAAACACCAATCCAAAAAGTTAAAAACCTCGAAGGCTCTGAACACTCCTTTCATCAGATGGTCTAAGTCTGAAGGAGTCCAACAAATCTTGGAGCGTCTCATGGCTAGCCTGCGGGGAGAGTCTACTAGACTTGAGAAGTCGCCCTGGGCAGAGGCAGGAACTCCCAAGCCGAGAACTTCTCCCGTGGCATACCAGACGCTCGATCTGGAAGAGAGTTTCGCAGGGGGAAACGTGAATGCTGTCTTCCCAAGGTGCTTTTTGGACTGCATCCATTCTCCCAACACTCGTAAAGCTCTCTTAGACGAGCGGGCGAGGACGAGCTTCGTAAAGGCAGGCGCGGATGACTGCGTGCCTAAAGCGAACTCAGATGGAGGAGAGCGAGGGGCCGCAGAAACAAACTGATCAGGAAACATCTCCCTGAACAGTGCAAGAACTTTCCTAAAGTCCAAGGAGGGTTGCGTGGTCTTGGGTTCGTCGATGTCCGTACGCGGGTCGTCAATGTGTGCAGCGTCGTCATCATCAGAGAGTCCATCATCTGAATACTGAGGAGGAAGCGGCAAAGGAGTAGGAATTGGCTGGTCAGCTGAGTCCGGCAGCACGGGTGCATGCGTGACTGAACCGGACGCAACGTCATGGAACTGTTGCCCAGTCTGTGAGCAGGCAACAACCATAGCAGCGCGGGGGCGCAAAGCGTCTACTCCAGACTGTCTAGTCTGCTGTGGGCGAGTAGTGGTAACCACACTGGGTTGCGGAGGTTGACGCACCGCGTCAAAACAAAACAACTTAGGTTGTTGTTGTAACTCGCGAACGTCAACGGAAGGTTCCGTGCGTCGCTGAACGTCAACATGCGGCTGGCAGGGTACACTGGAACGCATGGGTGGCGGGACTCTCACAGCTGGAGTGCGGGAGAAGGTAGCCTCAGCGTCCACTGGACGCACAACCGTGGGTGGTTGTAGGCTAGCGGTTGGTGCAGCGTCAACCTTCTCCGCACGAAAGTCCTGCATTAATGACGTTAACTGTGTCTGCATGGTCTGCAGCAAAGACCACTTAGGGTCTACAGTAGCAGGTGCGGCAACAGACGGTGTTACTGCCTGATGCGGTACCGCTTTGCCTCTCTTAGGAGGTGTGCAGTCATCGGAAGACTGCAGCGAGTCCGAACTGACCCAGTGGCTACAACTGGGCCGTTGGACTTGCGCGGAAGGGACCGACTTGCGTTTAAGAGGCCGCGAGACCTTGGTCCATGGTTTCTTTCGAGAAACATCTTCCGCAGACGAGGAATAAATGGGCTCTCTCGTCTTCTTGTGGGTGGGGCGATCTTGGTTAGATACGTCCGAAACCACGGAGGGAACGTCTGTTCGCTGATTAAAGCCTCTCGAACCCTTTGGTCGTACGACATTGCTTCTCCCCTGGGCTTGGGAGCTTGCAAGAGGTCCCGGACTGGGAGGACGACAGGCACGAACAGACGAACCCTCAAGCGCAACATTATCTACAACACTTTCCACAACACTACCACTCACTTTGTCACTACCCACTGCACTCTTACACTTCAACTCCTTGACGTCTGCCATGAGTTGGTTACGGTCACTCGCCAATGACTCGACTCTCTCACCCAAAGCCTGGATGGCACGCATCATATCTGCCATCGAAGGTTGTTGAGTGCTAGAAGGGGGATCAGGAGCAACCACTACAGGGGAAGGAATAGGTTGTGGGGCATGAGGAGAGGAAAAATCAACGGAGCGAGATGAACTTCTCCTGACCCTATCTCTCTCTAGCCTACGTGTGTATTTCTGGAATTCGATGAAATCGAATTCCGAAAGCCCAACGCATTCCTCACATCGATCTTCCAATTGACAGGTCTTATCCCGACAATTGGAACAAATGGAGAGAGGATCGATAGAGGCCTTCGGAAGACGCCTTGAACAGTCCCTAGCATTACACTTCCTGAATTTAGGGACTTGAGAAGGGTCAGCCATCTTGAATTAGTCAAAGGGGAATTCAAAATCTATCCAAAGTCGTCAACAAATAATCCAAAATCAATAAAAGAAAGCAAGGATGTATTGAAGATAACGTCTGCAAAGCGAAAGCTAATAACTAGAAATGTGTACTTCACCAAAATATGTGAAAACCAATCCAGTAAGCAACAGCGAATTTAGTAGGTCTTGCCGGTGGCACGACAGAGAGAAAATTGAGTTCTGTGTTTACATTGAGTACTGAGTACCTGCTCGACAGATCGCGCTGTTGATGTACACCCCCTACCTGCATAGCGATCGCTGGCGTATTTTGAACGTAGAGTTTTTCTGTCGGGCAGCAGAGCTGCAGCTTATATAACCACCGGCTAAGTTTAATATTGAAAAATATTGCAAAGATCATATCTTAAGTAAACAAAAGGAAAATCCTGGTAATTGCATAAGTTTTTACTCTATGCAGAAATGACAAGGGTAACTGAACAAAATAAGGAGTAAATTCTGAAAAGATCTTGAAGAAGGTATCCAAGAGAGAACAGGTACCAAGACAAGCAATTATAAGGCCAACATAATGCCAGACAGTACCAGAAAGACTTGTAAGCCTGTGATGTTTCTGCCCTATAGAACATAACCTAGATTGAAGTTGCTCACAAGTGCATCACAAGAACTTGAAATAAATTTCAGTATTCATATAGAATAAGCAAAAAATTATATTTTCATAATAAAATAAATTTTTTAATATACTTACCCGCTGGTTATATAATGGCTAAAGTCCCTGGAAATTCAAAATCTCTTGCGCAGCTTAGCGCAGATATGCCAGGTGTACCCCAGCGCCCTTGCGGTACAACAGGTAGAACTATCCTCAACCAATTTAGATTTTCCATGCCCCATGGTGTCTAGAGGGGAGGAGGGTGGGTCTAAAACTTATATAACCAGCGGGTAAGTATATTCAAAAATTCATTTTAATATGAAAATATCATTTTTAAATATAAAACTTACCCGCTGATTATATAATGGCTGATTGACACCCATTGGTGGCGGGTCAGGGACAGCTGCATAATTTGAAATTCACTTAAGAGTTACATAAACAACTTAAGCGGTTCTAACCTGATAAGGAAGCTGACAGCAATGCTATGCTTCATTTTGTCTATTATCCTTAGGAGATCCAGTGATCCACTCGGGGCTGATGATCTCTAGGAGCTGTCAAATGGTACAATCACCAATAATATGACAGGACCTCAACTAATACCCTTGTTCCGGGTGCTCTCTAGGAACAAAATGACCACCTGACTAGGTCAAAGATTGCGGAAGATTGCCGAGCAATCTTCACGTACAATCATAAAAATATATATAACAGTTCCAAGAGAAAAACAGGGCTACTAGGAATTTAGGGAAATGTAGTGGAAAATGTTTCACCTACTACTGCACTCGTTGTTGCAAGTGATCCCAAAACGTAGACGTCTTCATAAAGAGACTGGACACGGTAAAAGTAATGCAAGGCGGATACAGGATTACCCCTTCACAAGACTGTATATGCGATGCTTTGCAGAGAACAGTTTAGTTTAGAAGTTACAGAAGTTTCTACAGATCTAACTTAGTGAGTCTTTACTCTTTCAACATCTTATGATCTGTCACCCAACCGTGTGGAAGAACCTTTGTAATCAAAGTCTATACGAGATGACAGAATGTTTAGACATGGATAGCGCAGGCTTCTTGACCGTGCACCCAAGAGTTATGAATAGACTCTTAACTTCTTTGCTCTTGTCCCAATAAAACTTCCTCGTTTTAATCGGGCAAAAAACTCTTCTCAGCTCATCCCAAACCAAATTCGAGAGAATATTGATCCCGAAAGATTTAGGCTATGGATGAGAAAGATTTTTGTTAATGACCAAGAATCCAGGTTGCAAGATACCTATGACTTAACCAACGTGAAGTCCGTGTTCTTGCTAAAAGAGTGAACTTCACTGACTCTCAACTATGGTAGACTTACTCAGAAAGTCTCCAAAGTTAGGCCTTAAAAAGAAACCAAGTGTAAAGGGTCGGATCTGTCACTACCGCGAAACTCCAGAAACGAACCCTAAATTTCAGGCTAGCGCATCTTGCTGATGCCTCCAAGTCCTCTCAAATGATCTGAGAAGACCTATAAGGTCTCTATTTGATAGATCCAATCTTCTGCGTCTGAAGACAGATGCTCGCATACTCCTGTACCCTTTGATGGTCAAGGAGGAAAGAAAATGTGTTTTCTTCTAAGGTCTAAGAAAAAA
Organism: Palaemon carinicauda; assembly: GCF_036898095.1. Lineage (NCBI taxonomy): Eukaryota > Metazoa > Arthropoda > Malacostraca > Decapoda > Palaemonidae > Palaemon > Palaemon carinicauda. The sequence continues at coordinate 46,798 of NC_090742.1, read as the reverse complement.
TATGCCACTTGTGTTAGAGTTACCTAATGAAGAGCTGGCTCAAGCTCTACACCACTCCATAAAACACTCTAATTGGGTTGAAAAACCTTTAGGCAAATGTCCTTTGTACAAGCGAAAGCCTCAGCTGTCTCCTTCAAACAACCCTCTAGATCTTAGGGGTTTTCCGAAATACTGGAGGCAGCTAGACCTAAAGCTTGATGGTTTAACATAAAACGTTCGTGATCCTGACACGGGGAAAAGGACTAAAGACATGCTTCCAGCATGCACCCAACATGGTCCCAGCATGAGTCCAGTATGGTTCCAGCATGCTGCCTACACTCAACATGTAGTGAGAGAGAATCAGGATCTAGAACCGCCTCCCAAAACTCGTCCATATCGGTCGCAAGAAACCGACATTAAAGCTAGGCTTGTTGAAAAAAAGCATCAACAACGTGAACCTCATGCTGTGAGGTTAAGACCTGATCGTGTGTAATCAGCGAGTGTTCAACAAACTTAAAGCCAAAGCTTGACACGAGGAAGCGTTAGCTGCGAGGCCAGAGAGACGCGAAGGAGAGACAATAGTCTGTTTATACTGCTGTGAGAAAAAAAAGACTTGACTGCATGCGTCTAGCATGCGACCATAATGTCGCATGTCCTTGCATTGCCGTAAGGTGTCAGCGTGCTGTATGCGTTCACCTTGTCGTGTGGATACAGCGGTGTGTGTGTGCCCCGCTTGTTGTAAATCTACAGCGTGCTGCGTGGAGGCGACAGCATCGCGTCCGGTCATTGACGGAAAGACGGAACTGATTGCCGAGAGTTGTCAGTGTGTTGGATGTGTCCGCATGAGTGAGAGTCACGCGTCCCGCAGACTGTGAAAAAGGGACAACTTGATTTAAGGATCAACTTTGACTGTCAGCGTCCAACATACGACCAGAAACGTCTGCGTCTGTTACTGCGTGAGGGAGAGACCAGAACTTGCGTCTGTGTCTGCGTGACGTCTGCCGTAAGAGACCAGACTTCTACAAGCACCCGCTCTAACGCTTCTCGTAACACAAGCATATCTGTGAGAGGGAGCGTTACTAAGCATAGGAGAACTATGCCTTCTGACACTGATCGGAAAACCATTTCTTTGATCTCTGGTAGTCCTTAGACTCTTTAGGAGAAAATTTTCTCCCCCCGAGAATCGTAAACACTAAACACAGATGAAATAGACCTCTTTTAGCTCAGACCAAATCTACACTTGCGGGGTAGCATGGGCGAAGGCCGGGAGAGAACATCAACCGCAGTCCTGTGAGCGACCCAGGAGAGTTCCTATGACATTTCAAGTGCGCCTTGTGCGCGAACTGAACGTATCCAATGCTGTGAGATACCATCAACAGTGGTCGCTAGACCTCAGAAGAAAGTATTAGACCTTTCCCCAAACTGGGGGAGGGGAAGAAGTGTGAACAGAAGCAAACTGAGCACCTTTTCCCCCGAAGAACTAAGTGTCTTACACGATTCTGGTGCTGACACGTCGCCTTCTTCCGAAAAGAAAAAACTTCCGGCGAACGTTAGATACTGCAAGATAAGTTAATAGAAAACATACAACTCCTGAAAGGTCTAGGACAAATTGATTGGCGACTACCAAGTCTAGGTTTTGCGTCCTTCGATGAGGATAAAGTCTTTCCTCCCTGAAAGTGAGTCAGAATCCAGAGGAAGAGCTAGGATTGTATGTGACTTGTCTGACTTCCGCTTCTCTCGCGGAAGAAAAAACACACTCGATTGCTTCCTGTTCACGCATCAAAACCCGACTGCTGCGAAGGTAAGTTCTGTTCGCGTGCATACATGACAAGTAACTTCCTAGTCTAGAAGACAGGGAAAACGTAGAATGTCATTCTCGTCAGGGAACTGCATTCTAATATGCAGAAAACAGTTACAAGATCCATGATACCATAGCGATGACGAACTGATCGCTTCAAGACATTCCAACTTCGCTCTTTTCAAGATACTATGTCACATGGTTGTGATGTCATAGCTCGCCAATCATTGGCGAAGAAAAGAGCATTACTTCATCATTCCAAAGTGGAGAAAGAACGTCTTGGACTGCATCAACAATATCGCTCGGCGGAACAGACGTTTAATGAACAAGGTCCGCAAAGAACCCCAGCCTACCGACCTTCCTTCTCCCAAGGGTTGGAACGTAAGGAAGAGATATAGGTCTAGGGGCAAGGTGAAGACGAACAAACACCTCCTCCAGAGCACTGCGCTATGTTTACGAGTCACTAACAAGAGCGGTTTAAAAAACATAATACCTTAAATCATAAAAGATCTGCCCGTGGTGGGAGATATACTTTTACGTTCTATTCTCATAAAGGCCTTAATGCCCTTTCTGTTGTTGCAGCTGCAAGCGCTGTATCAATCTCCACAGTAAGGTTCGTTATTTTCCTGAGAATGATTTAATGTTAATTTATTAATTTATTTTACCATTAATTTACTAGGCCATCGTTCCCTAAAGGAGCCCTTTGGGTTAAAGCATCTTGCTTTCCCAACTAGGGTTGTAGCTGGCTTGTAATACAAATAAAATAAAATAAAATAAATAGCGACACCATCAACTCAACTAGCGAAAACTCTGAAGTCGAAACAAGGAGCAGCAGGTAAAAAATATGAGAGAAACTCTTTAGAAAAATTCTCTTGGGTTTCTGAAAGTTATTCCCTTCCTTTTACAATCTCTATCCTAGGAAGAGAAATCTTGATTCTTAGGAATCCACTCCTTATGATTCTGAATTCAGGCCTGAATACTTAGAGGTTTTAATTCTAGTTCTCAAAACCAAGAGTTAGCCCAGCAGGCCTTGGTCCGAGAATATAAAATCTTTCTAGTTAAGATTTATTTCATAATATAGCGCCTGGAGCAACAATAACTTAAACACTAGACGTTCATGGTCAGGTAGACATCAAAGTCTATTGTCACAGGTAGCGAAGCGTCCACCCCGACGCTGAAGCGTCCATACCAATGCTGAGGCGCCCACACTAGCGCTGAAGCGTCCACACTGACGCTGAAGCGTCCACACTGGCGCTGAAGCGTCCATACTGACACTGAAAGCGTCCACACTGACAATGAAAGCGTCCACACTGACGCTGAAGCGTCCACACTAACGCTGAAGCGTCCACACTGACGCTGAAGCGTCCACACTGATGTGGCGCTTCGCTCAATTCCATCGACGTTCCGTTTCCGTTGCCGCACCGTTCCGATGACGCTTCGCCGGCTCTGCTGCCTGGCGAACGTCGGCGCGTCTGTATAAACTGATACTAGGTGCTATGAGCAGTCGGTTTGCGTTGAGCAGGTAATCGAAGTAAAGCATCCACTTTCCCCCACCATGAACATTGCGGCTGGTAGGCCGCCTGAGCGACGAGTCCTCACCGTTAAAGACACGACGCCTGTGCGACAGTGTCGAAGACCGGAATCGAGACACCAAACCGCACTGTTAACGGCAGGCTGAAAAGACTGCATAAACGAAGATAGATGCTGTTTCATGCCTAACTACAAAGATCAAGGATCAACCTTAGGCGAAACGTATTCAGCATTATCTTTGTCGATCCATAGCGCTTGCCACTGTTGAGAGACGATACCCATCAGGTGGCGGTGGCGGCACTGCGTCTGTGCCGCATGAAACGAAACACACGCAGAAAGAATCTAATTTTGTTTTCAGCTTAGCGCCTTTGAAAACACTAATACCTCGCTTTATCTATAGCGAGGGTGAGCGTTCTGGTGATCGACAGAAAACGCTCGAGAGGACTTCAGTTCGGGTCTTAAAAGACTGTAACGCCTGGTTACCCTCTCGATTCCTTTCGCCGTTCGACTTAACTTCTCCCCTGGGTCCGGGAGCTCGACAGAGGTCTAAGGCTAGGATAACGACAGGTCCGAATAGAAGCACTCTCCACTGAATAAAATTCACTGCACAATTTATCACTAAAAAATTTGCACTTTACTCTTTGGCACAAAGATAGTTTCATAATTACCTGAAAACCAAAGTATACACTCTCTCAAAGGAAATGAACTCCGTAGGGAGAGACTTATAATTCTGTCACTGGACAATTGTTTGAATGGGAAAGCAAAAGTGCCGAATCCCATATAAATGTAACAAAATATTAAATATCAAATATTACCTTAATAGATATATTTATAAATCAAAATAAACCCTTAAATTAAGGGGTTCCAATAAAAGATGAATCCTCACTCGCATCATTGGAACATCTACAAATAATATACGAACAATTTAGTATTCCGAAATACCACCAAAGCAACGATACATAGAATCATGCGCTACGACGAATGTAAAGAATACTGCATCGTATAAAATAAACTGAACCGTAACTTCCTTTAATCTCTGACTAAGGAAAAAATACTGAAAGGACCAATTAATTGCAAAATAAAATGTTCCTTTTATAAAGTACAATTAAAAACTTGAGAAGTAAGAAGAAAGTACTATTCATAAAATCGCTACAATATATGTAACATCGTAATGATACTGACTACTGCGTAACAAAAATCAACTGAACGCTAGTTAATCTTTGCAAACAGATCGAAGGTTATCTAAAGAAAACTATTAAAAGAATAAAATTTTCTCAAAATAATTCTTTTAATTTAATTCATAACTTAATACTCTAAAAGCATATTCACTTATATTCTTTGTAAAAGGCAAGACAGACTTTTAGCCTACGGAAGAGGCTGTGACGTCATCAATGGTCGAAATGTTTACATTTCGCCCCTATACTTTCGTGAGGTTTAAAATAGGTTGAAAAACTTTCTAACCCTACCTTTTAAGTTATAAATACGTGATCACAGATCAAATAAAACAAATATGCGAAAGCCAAAACTCAAAAACGTTAATACATCACCAAATAACGTCCAAACAGAGTAAGAAAACAAGAGAGAATTTCCAATAGTTCAGCCAGCTATGGCGGCAGAGAAAAATCTGAATTGGTTGAGGATAGTTCTACCTGTTGTACCGCGAGGGCTCTGGGGTACACCTGGCATATACTGTATGCGCTAAGTAGCGCAAGAGATTTTGAAATTCCTGCCGGGGCGTCCAGGGACTTTAGCCATTATATAACCAGCGGGTAAGTTTTATATTTAAAATTCCATTCACTTCTTTATCATAGCATTGGAGGAAGCTATGCACAAAGGCGTGAAGAACGAGAGGCCTATAAAAGCTGTCATATGTAGGTAACTCTGGTATTAACAGCAGGATTTGAGAAAAAAATTTTCATTAAGAGGAAAAATGGAACGAAAAGGCGAGGATTAAAAGTCAAATTTAGTCATTAGTTGAATTCAATCTAAGCTAAGAAGAAACGAAGCCACAAAAACACAGCCATAAGAGGCTAAGAGAAAGCAGTGCAAAAAGTGTTTGGGTTGAACCCAGTACAGTACTGTGTACTGAATACAATTATGTGAACGTAACAAACTGTGTTACATGAGATGACCCGGACTGAAAATATCCATGAAGATTTAAAAATATCACACGGGGAAGAATAGGAAATGGAGCATCATCATATGGTAGAAGGATAGGTTTTAGAGGAGGTAGAAAACTTCTCTTACCTTGGAAAGACATCTATGAAGCAGGTATTGCAAGAACAATAAAATAATGAATAGCAACAGCTTAAAGACAGTGGGGAGATTGCTAGATTACTGGTTAATAGAAACATCTAAATAGAAGAAACATCTATGATACGTGCATAAGCCCGGTACTACTCTATTAAGCAGAAGATGGACACTGAAAAAGAAAATGGAAGAGACTTTGTAAAGGTGAGACCAAAGATGGCTAAGATTTATGGCCAATGTGGAGAGGGAACATCCTATTATGAAGGAGGAAGTGGCAGGGAAATGTATAATATAGAGATGGTATGGATATGTGATGAGAAGGGAGGAAGAATATTTATCAAAAAGCAGTAAAATAAGAGAGAAAAACAAAACCTGTAGAAAGGCCCAGGAAATCATTACAACATTAAAGATCAAAACTCAAAGACAAATATGGTGTAAAGAAGTTATAATCTAATATAGTTAATTCCTTTTCTCATTGATCTACTAAAAACAAATAAACTCACTCATGCAACAAAACCAGAGACTAAATGTATTATACTGTATGGGAAAAATCTAAAATTTAATCGACACTAAATACAAAAGTTTAAGTCAATTCCAAACACACAAATATGTAGTTAACCCATAGAAAGATTAGATTGATTTGTCCAGCCCATAGCAGATACACAACTTCCATAACCCCTTCCATATCTAAAATAATATTTTGCAGTAATGAATATTCTTCAAAAACCGCTTCCGCTATGCAATATAGCTCCATAGATTGTCACAAAACTCATCACATAGTGTTTATGATCTATTTAAGGTTAGAGAATTTTGTTCCAGGCTTATTTGATAAGCATTCCTATCTGCACATACAACAAAAATCAAAGCAATATATACGCATTGAGATTCCATTTCTTACCAGACTAGAAGCAATTAGAATTTTTCTTTTAAATTTCAGGTGACTGAATCTTTATGTAGTTGAAATTCCTACAAAACTGTCAAAAAATGCACTCTGTACTAATAGAAATGGCCCAAAATTATGTGTCTAAAATCAATACTTTCACACATTACAATTGCATGAGGATGATCTCTGGCATCATAGCTGAAGAGATTAATCAGACAAACAAGACAATTCTATGCATATGTGAGAACTGAAGAGACTTTATACCAATTCTTCACTGAAGAAATGGGGCCCCCAAGACTAAAAGGCAAATGAGTACCCTCATCCACTGCTTAACAATTATATACCGTATTTCCCGTGTCATAAGATGCTACAAGTGGTAAGACGCACCCTTAAATTTGGAAAAAGAATGAAGATTTTAAAAACTTCTCAGCAGCAATTCCTAGTCAGCGACTCTAAGTGTAATTTTTTTCTGGCACAGTAACTTTTCTTATTTTGGGTGTATTATGAAAGTTAATATTAATTAACTATATGCAGATTATCCAAACTTTATTACGTATTCATTTAAGAAACCACAAAACCAGTCGAAGCTTCCACTACAACTACACGTTTAGTCATAGTGTTTGTTGTTTACATGAAAGAAATGTTGCCAAATGTTCTTAATCAAATTTTGGCAAAGATGTAAAATTCCAGTAAAAGTTCCCATATTGCCTACAAATTTTCACGCAATGTAATTATTGATCAAAGAAATATACAGTATAAATTATTTTGGGTAGAATACTTTTACTACTGAATTAAGTGACTCTAGGTCTAGTTACTTTTTTGCTAACTTGGTAATACTGCACTCTACTAAAAGTGAGAAGTATTTTTTTCCAAGGTCATATTCAGCAACTTTCTGTTTGTATTATTTTGGAACTCAAGCAACTAAGTCATTATCAAATTATTGCTTTATTACAAAATATGAGAAAACAGATATATACTGCATAAACAACTAATATCTCATGGCGTCGTCTGCTACAAGACCACTAGTTGGCATGTTTGCTTGTAGAAGCGAGTTGGTGAATCACCAGCTGATTACCAAAACAAACATATAATTTGCTACTGTACTTCATTAAATTAAATTATTATTAAAATAAATGAATTTATTACTTATAAAATGAAAATTGTAGGTTTATATTTTATGTCTCGCGAGTTTTAGTGTTTGTATGTCAATAGTTGGATGTTTGAGGGGGTGTCAAACTCCAATATACAACTTTTTCTTGGTGTTAAGATGCAGGGTGATTTTGGGGGTAATTTTTCAGGAAAATAGGTGTGTCTTATGACACGAGAAATACGGTACAGTACATAAATTTTCACAAACAGTAATTTAGTGAAAAGGGTATTTTGATAAGACAAATACTTTCTTCAGAGGTATTGTAAAAAAAAATACCATAAATTTCCAGTTCACTCAAAATACTCTAACCAAAAGACAATGCTAAAAAAGCTGACTGAATAAACATTTGCATAATTTAGATTTTACAAAAAATGAATAAAAGAAACAGATATAACACTTCAGACTAAACGAAAACTATACGGTATACAAATCTTGGTCAACACTAACGATCTACAAATTTATATTGAAACAGAATACCAAGCAACACTTTATCACAGGCTTCGAACTCAATTCTGTTAATTTCAAAACATTTGCCACTTACCTGAAACACGAGCAGCACTGAAGATTTTTCCAAAGATAGCAGGTTGCTCTGCAAAACCTGCCATACATAAACCATGGCCATCCATATGAGGCCATCGCAAACTTCATGAAATGATACGCACTTCCGACTTTCATCCATTCAGGACGTGGACACTGTTGCTGTGGTAGATCCCCTTCGCTCTCCAGTGCACCTATATTGGAAACACTAAATGTATAGTAATACTAACAGTATCATAATTCAAAGATATTCAAAAAGAATGAATAACCATATCAATACTGTACTTTTAATTTACTGTACCAAGTTTGAGAAATGTGACAAAAAGTAGTTTTTCCTAATACAAAGAAAGAAAAAGAAAATCTGTCGATACATTTACTGTACACAAAAGAAACAAACTAGATAGTTAATCTTTTTTTCAAAGGCTTAAATAAATAAGTAGAAGAAAGAAGCAAGGGGAGAAAAATTATCACACATCTGAGGTTAAAATAATAAATCAGATAATGCAGATTAGGTAAATGTTTTATTGAGCAAATGAGTAAAGCAAATGAAAATGAATTATTTAAAAATAATGGATTCTTTATGGAGAAAACATTGAACATTTGTCCACTAACAAGTCCATAATGCTATAAAACATTAACATGGAGTCATAATTCATTGTTTCATCACTGCATTACATCATCTTAAAAAATGCAGATGTAGTTCATTTATTTGAAGCAAGTCTTTTGAATGCATAAAGACTTCATCACTACAGTCTGCTTCAAATTATCATTAACATATGCAAATGGTTAGAAACAATTTAGCAGAAATACAACACACTGTAACACATTTACATACTGTACAGGCTTACATAAAGCTTTAAATTTTTTATTTTGTTACTTCAAGTCTACTAGTGCTTAACACACCTATGCTGGCAGTAGAGGAACGGCTAAGAGGCAAGTGAAGGTTAGTTTTTCTTCTGCTTTCCTCTTTTCTCTCCTCTTGCTTCCTTTTTAGTCTTAACAATACCAATGCTGCAGCAACATCAGAAGCCACCAGGTCAATGTCCTCAAACAGTGATGCAAATACATCTGAAAAAAAAAATAGGTACTGTACATGGCTTAAAAGAAGTAGTTTCAACAATGGTATCTTCATTTTCTCTCTCTTTTGTGTATAATTGGTTGTATTTTACTACATATCTTAATACACAATAAACACAATACAGTAGTAGTTTAATTATTTTATATCATTTACTCATTATATAGATATGAATATATTTAATTTGCAATAAAAATCATAAATGCATTTTACCCTCTATCCCTTCCATAACCTTGAAAATATCAGGTCAGTCATTTTCATCTGAGAAGATCTTGGAATCAATAAGAAACTATCATGAAATAGGAGAAATCAATTTTCCATGGTCATATTTTGATTAAAAATTACTGTGTATCTTTAACAAAACTTTTTATATAAAGACGTCTTTACCCTAACTACAATTGTCACTTACGATTCAGGCCGGCTATCACCTGCCTCTCATTTCGAGTATTATAAAAACAAGCCTTCAATATCAATGGGGTTGGTAGGAGGGAACTCACAATATTATATACTGCAGAGTATATGACTGATAAATTTGTGTGAAAAAAAGACTATTTCTGGGCTCAACCTGTGTCGCTCCGTGAAATGCTCCTTAAAGCACCATTTCAAAGGTATAAATACTGCTAAATATACCAGAGAAAAAAGTTGCATGGAATGTTAGGAATATATCCACCTCGCTCACCCCTAAAGGGTGTCGGTATTAAAACTGGGGCGAGTGATACCACTACCAGAGATCCTTTCCAATTAGACTTCTCCCTCCTCAAAATCCCCCGTTACTACGAGGTGTCGTTCACTGCAGCTACTGCCCCCCCCCCCCCCCCCCACCACCACCACCTAACCTTCTCCCATCATTCCTTGTTAGCACCCGTGAACGTTCAGACATGTTTTTCGTAGCTCTGTGTTATTTTGTGCTTTGAAGATGTCAGGCGTTTTGGAGATCCATGCTCCCAAATTAGTATTATATTTGTATGCTTTGGATTTCTAGATAGCGACACACGTTCATTCAATAACCTTGTTGGGTTTTATCTCAGCTGCTTTGTTGACGCTCCCCACGGGTGTGTATGCGGTCTTTTGGTGTCGCTTCCTCGGGATCTCTTTGTTTTGTAAGACTTTCTATTAGCTCCTTATATTAATTGTAGACTTATTTTTGTGTTACGGACTTCTAATTCAATGTTTTGGCCTGATTTGATCTTTTATTTAGGCTATTTGGGCAGTGTTAGTTAGCGGCTTCGGTCGGTAGCCTTTCATACTTGAACTCATAGTTTTTTGAGTTTTTAATGGGGAATCGGAACGCGTTTTGATTAATTTTAGTCCTGCCTGTCGAGATCGGTATTTTACCCGATTTTGGAGGACTAGTTTTTGTTTAAAATGGTATAGTTTCCTCTCCAAGTCGGCAACTACCCGAATTTGGAAGGTTTTGCTATTATTCCTTTTACGCCGTGTTTAAACCTGCAAAATCATCATAACCCATCAGTTACATCCTTATAATCCTGAATTACAAAATAGTTGAAAGAAACATAACTGAATACTGTATTTCTGGAGCACTTTTATATGCCTCTTAGACCAAAGTTACATTTGGAGAATGTTAAGAGTCTAGAAAAAAACCTTTATGAGTGACTAGAGTATGAATAAGTAGGTAACCTTTAAATTCTTTGTTGTTTAGATACCCATATGATTGAATAAAAAAGATGTTGAGTAATGATGATGATGATAACCCAATATCCCTAGGCACAGGGAGAATGTGGCTACTGGTCCAACCAATTGTAAGTTAAACCTCTCAATAAGAACTTAGAAAAAGTGGACTGACAACGTCAGATAACTCCATTTAAAGAATAAGAAAAAAGTGTTAGGTTTGTTTAAAAGCAACAAAAGTAGGCAAGGATATAATTTTGTGAACTAGCTTTCTTATATGCCTCATTTTTTCATCTGTCATATCAATATAGGCACTTAGGATTACCTGCCTCAGCAGTAGGATACCAAGTTCCAAATGACTTTCTTCCAGCAGTATCCTCTTGACAAGTCTAGTGGTGGACCCCTTGGAATAGGGTTTTCAGCTGGTAGTAACGGATAGCCATCACTAGAAAATGTAGACTATAGTTTTTGCCAAAAAAAAAGGGCGAAGAATAAATAGGGATGGCAAAGGGTTAGCTACTTTTTGTTCAGGTCTCTATCATGGCGTCAAAAACAAACAACAATCCCACTGATGTCCAACCAAGAGCATACAGCTTTCTCAAACCATGCATGAACTTTATTGATCCATCTCGGATATAAATACCTATAGAAACAACCTTTAGTTTAAGGTATTACTATAATGCCTTTTAAAGTGATTCACATGCAGGTCTGGAGACAAACCAATTAAGTTTACAAGATCTTCACATAAGCTCCTTTCCTAAGTGCTTGAATAATTTCTTCAACATTAATGAAGAAATCAAGTCAATTCCACAAAGCGACTGGGTGGACCTATACCATTTGACAGTAGATAGAATCTTTGAATGTTACCGTAAAAATAGACAAAAATCAATGATCACTGGTATGGTGAATTCAACGGCACAAATTACAGAACTGGCTCAACTTGGCCTTGCAGAAGTTATTAGTTGAAAGTCTTACTGGTTCCTGCAATGTCTGCAGCTGTCTCCTCTGAAAAACATTTACCATTGATGCCTTATACAAAACTTCCTCACATGAAGCTGTTGCATCTATAGCTTGCCACTGAATTTGAATTAATGTGGCTGCATGACAGCTTCTTCACAAACATTCACCTATCATATGAAAATTAGTCTTTTCTTCCCTCGAATTATCATAGACATCACCACACAGTCTTTTGTTAACCTAAGATAATATTAGTAGCTTATCTGGTTAACAAGTAAACACTCGGATAGCACTAAATATTTTTTGGAAATTGAACTAAAAAGATGATTTCTACAAGGTCAACAAGCATATATAAAACCAAAGTTTATCAGAAGAAAAACAATCTATGCATATGAAATATTCTACTTCAAAACTACGAAGTACGAAAATCTATATACTGTACTGAAAAATACAATTACCTGCAACGTTCTTGAAGGCTTCAGAACTGTTTTCATCCCGAATTGTAAAACAGCACAAAAGACGACATCTCTTCTCCCACAGGTTAATGTAATGAGCCCTGAAGAATTAGTACAAAAAAGCTAAATTTGCATAGCTCTAAGAAACAAAATGGCAGTGCATGTCAATTCCCAAGATATAATAACATTCTATAAATATAAGACTGTAAAAGATAATAGCCTCCTTGCACCTAAAGTAAATTACAAAAGATATAAATTTTATTTATAAGTAATATAACAAATCTAGAAGTAATTTATATTTTTCTAAACAATACAAACCTTAGCTATTCATTAGGGGTATTGAACAAGCCATTAAGATTTGGCTAGGGTTAACTATCTATCCCGCTAGTTAGCGGGGGGTAGGGGGGTTAGCTAGCTACACCCCTCTCTCACACACCGTGACTGAGCTTCCCTTTGCTTGGAGGTAAGACTTAGATGGGGGACAGGGTTGACGGGCAAGTACGTATAAACGGATAAGGTTTGTATCGTTAGGAAAAATTCAAATTGCTTACAAATCTGTCATTTGTTCCATAATTGGAATACAAACCAACGCTATTTATTAGGGGTGACTCAACCATTAGGAGGGTAGATGTCCCTGCCAATCTGGCTTTTTGGCCTTACCCGGGGAACTCCCTATTTAAGTTAGTGCGCAAATACGGAGACCCTAACACCTAGCTAAACCTGCTAAGCATGGTCTGCGGCCTACGCAAGCTGTGTGTGATGAAGTACTAGCAATGTGACTGTCAAGGTAAAAGTTATTCCGAGTCTTGTAGGAAATAACCGAGTAGACCGAGACATTCCCAATACCATCTCGCCAGGGTATGGGGACGCAACAGTATTGGGACAATACTAGGTTACACAAGGGAGCAATGGTTTACCTACAGAGATTTGAGGTCAGCTTGTGCAGAGGACCAAGGATGCTGATTTCCCCAAGGGAGGGGAGGATGAAGAAAGGAAAAGAGCCACACATTCCTTTTCATTCATTCAGACTAAAACCCAGGTAACCAATGCCCTCAACCTTCTGCTACTTGTCCAATAAGGAGCTTGAGGTATTAAAATCACAAATTTTTAAGTAATTTGTATTTTTCTTAACATACTTACCTAGAACTACCTTCTTAGGAGTTACTGGCTAACTCTACCTAACCGACCAGCTTTTTGTATAGTTTATCTCCCTCTTCTCGTTTTCTACGGGGTCAACCTCTGGCAGTGTGGTACATGCCCGAGGCGACCCCTGGTCAGGCAGCGTGCTATCTCAGGTCGACTCTCCAGTAAGTTTCGTTGGAATAGGTATTACAAGATCCTGCAGGTTCTCGGGGAAGGATGGGAGGGCCATAACCCGAAGGTAGTTCTAGGTAAGTATGTTAGGAAAAATACAAATTACTTAAAAATTTGTGATTTGTTCCAACACGGTTACTTACCTAGAACTACCTTCTTAGGAGACTTACACTTTAGGAGGTGGGAGTGTCCTGCAGGAATCAGGATTCGACGGGGAGGCACGCGAGAGAGGGAACCTCTAAGGAGGTCTTGATTCTAAGACCACTTGAAAACTGCTTGAAAAGTAGGGGAAAACTATCCAAAAAACTCACTTAGTGTCTAAATGTCTTACCTTTTTCAAAACCAATTTCTTGAAGATTATAACTTTCCGTGATTAAGGTCTTCTCCTCATCTTCCTGGCCCGTTCGATCCGGGGAAGGAAGGAAAAAGTGGAGAGGGGGGTAAGGTTAAGGAAGGAACTAGTGTCTCTTGGCATTAACACCCCCGGTTACCCTGTGGGTATGACCTTAGATCTTCTGAAGGGCCGACACGACCGGGCCAATAGAAAACTTGTCCAAGGATTTTCTCGTACAATCTTTTAGATAATGTTCCGTGAAGGTGGACTGTCTAGACCAGGTCCCAGCCTTCAGGATCTTACCCACAGCCATGTTCTTCTCGAAAGCCAGAGAGGTGCTCAGAGCCCTGATATCATGAGGTCTCGGTTTTCCAGGTAGAGGGGTCCCAGAAGCCTCGTAGGCTCTCTTTATCACTTGTCTCAGCCAAAAAGAGATGGAATTTTTCGAGACCGGTTTCTTCACCCGTCCTGTTGAGATGAATAAATTTTTGATCTGAGGGCGGCAATCTTCAGTCCTCTCCAGGTATTTTCTTATAGTTCGTACGGGACATAAGAGGAGATCCTTAGGGTTGCCGGATCGAGGGATGGCTGGCACCGAAAAACCCTCGAACCGAGGATCCCAACACGCTGGGTTCTGCGCTTTCGCCACAAAACTAGGGACGAACCTAAAGACAACTTCCCTCCACCCTTTGGAGTGTGAGACCTCGTTAGAGAGGCCGTGTAACTCGCTAACTCTTTTCGCCGAGGCCAGGGCTAAAAGAAAAGCTGTTTTAAGGGTGAGTTCTCTGTCTAAAATGTTCCTGAGAGGTTTGAAGGGCGGTTCTGACAGAACTTTGAGGACTCTTGCCAAGTCCCACTGCAGAACCCGTACCTCCTGGGGGGGACATGATTGCTCAAAACTACGGATGAGCATCGAGATGTGCCTCGAGGCTCCCAAGCCAATGCCTCTAAGGAGGAAGACTTGACCTAGGGCTGCTCGAACTCCCTTGATGGCTGGGATGGACGAACCCACGTCGTCTCTCAGGTACACCAGAAAGTCTGCAATGTCCTGGATCGACGCCCCTAAGGGCCTGATGTTTTTGGATGCACACCACTTCAGGAAGACTGCCCACTTCGCCTGGTAGACAACTGCCGTGGAATGCCGTAGATACCCAGACATCCTTGTCGCGGTTCTCGATGAGTATCCTTCTTTATCAGGAGCTTCTCGATAACCTCCACGCGTGAAGGCGGAGGGATCGAGGGTTTTCGTGCCACCTGTGAAAGTGAGGTTGTCGCAGGAGGTCTGGCCTGTCCGGAAGCGGCCAAGGAGGACGAAGAGCTAATTCCTTTAGGTCTGCGAACCAGTCTCTCTCCGGCCACCAGGGCGCTACTAAAGTCATCGACAGGTTGGACGACCCTCTCACTCTGTTCAGCACTTGCCTGATCAAACTGAAGGGAGGGAAGGCGTACACATCGAGACCGTCCCAGGGATGTTGGAAGACGTCCTCGAATGCTGCTGACGGATCTGGGATTGGAGAACAGAACACGGGGAGTTGGGCATTCAGACGTGTGGCGAACAAGTCTATCACTGGGGAGCCCCACAGTAGGATGACTGCTCGAGCTACCTCCGGGTGTAGGGTCCACTCCGAACCTATCCCCTGACCCGCCCTGCTGAGGCCGTCGGCCATCACGTTCCTCTTTCCTGGAATGAACCTTGCCGTCAGTTCCAACCCTTCTTCTGTGGCCCACTCCAACAGTTCCGTGGCTAGGGCGCAGAGGACCTTTGACTTCATGCCTCCCTGCTTCTTTACATAAGCCACCACTGTGGCGTCGCACATTAACGCCACAGTGTTCCCTCGCAGTAAGTGTACGAACTGTCGACACGCCCTTAGAACTGCTATCATCTCCAGGATGTTTATATGGAGAGACGCCTCCTCGCTGGACCACAGCCCTTTTGCTGATTTTCCCAGCAGGTGCGCTCCCCAGCCCTCCTTCGATGCGTCCGTGAAAAACAGCATCTCCGGGGGGTCGGAGGAGAAGGGCATTCCCTTCTCTGTGTTTGACCTGATGCTCCACCAAAGAAAGGTCTCTCTCGTCTTCGGGAGGACTGGCACTACTTTGTGGAGTTCCTTGCCTTGGACCCACGACTCCTTTAGATTCCACTGTACCGGGCGGAGCCTGAGTCTCCCTTGCGGTACTAATTTTTCCAGGGAAACCAGGTGACCCAGTAACTTCTGCCAGTCCTTGGCCCTCTTGGGTTGTCCCGTCAGGAAGGGTTGAAGGATACGTTCCAGGTTGGCCAACCTTTCTTCTGAGGGGAAGGCCCTTACTAACTGGGTGTCCAGGACCATCCCCAAGTAAGTCATCCTGGTGCTGGGGACTAGCTGGGACTTCCCTAGGTTGACCGTGATCCCTAACACCTTGCAGAGGTCGAGCAACATATCGCCTTGCTCCTTCAGTTGTTCCCTTGAGGCAGAAAGCAGCAACCAGTCGTCCAGGTACCTGAGTAGTCGTATTCCTTATAACTGGTTTTAAGAAGCCAATAATGTTGAAACGTGATGCCATCCCTAGGGCCAGGGGAATGGCGGTGTATATTAGGACCGAGTACCCTGCTTCTCATAAGTCCTGCTATCAATGTGGATGTCATGAGATTCAGGTAATAAAAGTTTGTGGCAGGCATAACAACTTTTATTTGTGTTCGATCTACCGGAATCCAGACATAGATGATTCTATCTTCGATTGTCTTCTTACCATTATGGCTAAGATACAAGAAGATGATAGAAAGGCTTCTTTTGTCTTTGTTGGTGATTTTAATGCTCACCATAGGGAGTGGTTAAGTTCTATCTCTCCTACCGATCGCCATGGCTTAAGAGCTTTAGACTTTGCCTCTGAATCAGGCTGTGAGCAAATCATAAATGAAGCTACTCACAGGTCTGGTAATTGCTTGGACCTCGTATACACTGACTCCCCTGGCGTTATAACTAGTAAGGTTGGTTCTCCAGTCGGGACATCTGATCATGCCTTGATTTCATTATTAGTGAAGACTGAGCAGCCTGTCCCTGATATATCATATTCTTGTAAAATTTATATGAAATCCCAAGCAGACTGGAATGGGATTTTACATGATCTTTTGTGCTTGAATTGGTCACAATTATATAATAGTGTAGATCCTGTTGTCCCTTTGAATGAGAATCTAGTCAACATAATTGATAGGCGTATCCCTTCTCGTGTGCTAAGGTACCGAGTGAAGGACAAACCGTGGTTCAATGATGATTGTAGACGTGCTTATTTGGAGAAACAGGAGGCCTATCATCTTTGGAAGGGTAACAGATCAGATTTGACCTGGAACAACTATACTCAGCTTCGAGCTTTTGCTCAGAGAGTTTATGCCTCAACTGAAAAGGAGTTCAATTTAACCATAAAAGAAACACTTTCTGGTACAACTCAGGAACATAAATGGTGGTCTACCCTTAAATCTGCACTCTTTGGTGTAGATGCAACAGTTCCTCCTTTACTTAAACCAGATGGCTCAGTCACTCACTGTCCAAAGGAAAAGGCAACCCTTTTGGCTGATGTTTTTGACAGTAAACAGAGTAATGAAAAACTTGAACTTCCTCATTCCTGTTTTCCTGAGGCTAAACTAACTAGTTTAGCTTTTCGATCTCGTGAGATTAAAGCTCTGTTGATGGACCTTGATGCTTATGGAGGTGTAGACCCAAATGGTATTTTTCCTTTGTTTTTTATAAAGACAGCAGATTTCTTAGCTCCAAAGTTATCTGTTATTTTGCGCAAGTTAGCAAGAAGAGGAGCTTTTAGCACTAGTTGGAGAATTGGTAATGTTACTCCTCTATGTAAATGTGTTTGTGGTAGCTCAAGTCCCACTGATTACCGCCCAATTTCCATAACTCCCATATTATCTAAAGTTTTTGAACGTCTTCTGGCAAAACGTCTTAATAGGTTTGCTGAAGGTAATCATCTACTCCCTAGTTTGCAATTTGGTTTTCGTAAAGGCCTTGGAGCATGTGATGCCCTTCTTACAATCTCCAATGCAGTACAGAAATCCCTTGATTGTGGTCGGGAAGTTCGTATGATTGGCCTTGATTTTAGTGCTGCCTTTGACCGTGTTAATCATGAGGCCCTTGTTTTCAAACTGAAACAGTTGGGAGTGGGTGTCTCGTTTCTTAGCATTATTATTGATTTTTTAAGTAATAGATCTCAAAGAGTTGTTGTTGATGGGCACCATAGTGATTATAGGAATGTGATATCCGGTGTTCCACAGGGTAGTGTTCTTGGCCCATTACTTTTCATACTATATACACATGACATGTGGTTTGGCCTAGAAAACAAGCTTGTTGCATATGCAGATGATGCTACTCTCTTTGCATCAATTCCATCCCCTGAATGTAGATCTAGGGTTGGTGAATCCCTTAATAGAGATTTAGCTAGAATTAGTGCATGGTGCAAATTATGGGGTATGAAGTTGAATCCTAACAAAACTCAAAGTATGATTGTAAGTAGGTCAAGGACGATGGCTCCTCAACATCCGGATCTCAGTATTGATAATGTTTCTTTAAATATGTATGACTCTTTCAAAATTTTAGGTGTGATTCTCGACAGTAAATTTACTTTTGAGAAACATATAAGGTCTGTGTCTTCTTCAATTGCACAAAAAATAGGCTTATAGAGAAAGTCTTTCAAGATTTTCGGTGATCAATCTATTCTGAAGAAGTGTTTTAATTCTTTCGTTCTGCCTTGTTTTGAGTATTGTTCTCCTGTCTGGTCTTCAGCTGCTGATTCTCATCTTAATTTGTTGGACAGAAACTTGCGGTCTATTAAATTTCTTATTCCTGATCTAGATATTAATCTCTGGCACCGTCGTTCAATTAGTTCATTATGCATGTTGCATAAGATTTTTCATAACTCTGACCATCCTTTACATTCAGATCTCCCTGGACAATTCTATCCTGTTCGTAATACTAGGCAGGCAGTTAATTCTAGTAGCCAGGCCTTCTCCATCACGAGGCTCAATACTACGCAGTACTCTAGAAGTTTTATTCCAGCTGTTACCAAGTTGTGGAATGATCTTCCTAATCGGGTGGTTGAATCAGTAGAACTTCAAAAGTTCAAAGTTGGAGCAAATGCTTTTTTGTTGACCAGGCGGACTTGAGTCTTTTATAGTTTATTTATGACATATTTGTTTTTGATGTTGTTAATAGTTTATATATGACATGTCTGTTTTGACGTTGTTACTGTTTTTAGAATGATTTATTGTTAATTTGTTCTCTTCATTTATTTATTTCCTTATTTCCCTTCCTCACTGGGCTATTTTTCCCTGTTGGAGCCCCTGGGCTTATAGCATCTTGCTTTTCCAACTAGGGTTGTAGCTTGGATAGTAATAATAATAATAATAATAATCGTGTGCCTACGCCGAGATCGAGGCGAACACTCTCGTGAACCCTTGCGGGGCCGGCGAGAGGCCGAAGCACAGGGTCTTGAACTGCAGGACCCTGGACTCCCACTTGATCCTGAGGAACTTCCTGCTGGAGGGGTATACAGGGATTTGAAAGTAGGCATCCTTGAGGTCGAGAGACATGAGGAAATCCCCCTCCCTCAAGGCTGCGATCACTGTCTTGGGGGTATCCATCTTGAATTCCGTCTTTGAGACGAACTTGTTGAGGGCTGAGAGATCTATGACTGGCCTCCACCCTCCTGTCGATTTTTCCACCAGGAAGAGCCTGCTGAAGAAACCCGGGCCGGGGTTCTCCACTGTCTCCAAAGCACCCTTGTTGATCATGGCCGCTACTTCCTCTTGTAGCGCCAACCTCTTCAAGGGGTCCTTTGGAACCAGCCAATCGGCCCTCTGGGCTGGGATGAGAGGGGGAGGCTCTTCCAGGAACGGGAGTCTGTAGCCCTCCTTCAGGACCGTCACCGTCCAGGGATCCGCACCGAGATCCCGCCATGCTTGCCAAAAATGTCTGAGGCATCCCCCTACTAGGGGCTCCTGCGGGAGTAGGGGGCCTCTCCTCCTACCTTCTCCTGGAGGAGCGGCCAGATCTACCTCTCCTAGCGTTACCATAGGAGGGTCTGTAGGCTGTCTGAGGGCCTGCCGTGGTCCTACGGGTGGGCTGTTGCGAGGCTTGAAGCCAAGGGGCTGAAGGAAGTTCTCTTCTGGGAAGCAAGGGTGTGGTCTGTGAGGAGTGAGGGACGTCCGTTGGAGCTCTCCTAAACGTGGTCTTTCTCATAGGCGGGGGCCTAGGATCCGTCTCTCTCACTTTCCTCACCTTCTCCATAGTATCCTCTACCAACTTGATGGGGAATATGTCATTCCCCCACAGGGAGGAATTTCTCAGTCTCCTTGCTTCCCTGTCAGGCAACTTCCGCATTAGTTTGCTCAAAACAGGACCCAGTTCGAAGCTACCGACAGAGACTGGGACGATAAGAATTTGAAAGCCTTGCCCCCAGAACTAACAAGGTCCCGCAGCATGGCCTGATTTTCTGGAAGGGAGAGGTCGTGTGATGCCTGAAACCCCACCAAAGCGCATGACCACCAATCCAACCAGGAGGACACGTAGACCAGGTCCTGAGCCATGTCCTCCATCATAGATGCTTCCGTCGGGGAAAAGCACACGGGGGCCGTGGATGCCCTGTCTTCCGAGGTTCCCTGGTTCAGCGCGGACACCGCTGCTTCCACCGCACGGGGATCGCCGCGATGCCCTTCGGGAACGTAAAACACGTTTCTGGGATTTTAGGCCCGGCAGAAGTTTGGAGGAACTCTGGCTTCTGGGGGCCTCTGCTAGTCCTGCCAAGTATCCATCGATCTGTTCCATCCCCAGCTTTACGTCTTGAGCGAGAGGGAGAGACAGAGATGGCTTTTGTTGTACCGGACTGTCGATCATCCTGGACAGTCCGTAAAGTACTGCCTTTGCAGCTGAGGGATTGGGCTCATCCAACCGGTGGTGTCTTCGATTGAGGGCCAGTACCTTACGGTAGGAGGAGATGTCGTCCGTCGAGCACTCCCCTCCTTCCACCAGGTCTTCCGTCACCAGTTCCTCCGTACGGGGGTAAGCCGTGACGGTGGGAAAAACAACACCCGACGGCCCTGCCAGTGGTACGGGCTGCCCCGTGGGGACGAAGGCATCCGTCATGGGAGTACCAACGTCCTCCGAGCCTGCCAGTGGTATGGTCTGCCCCGTGGATACAAAGGCATCCGTCATGGGAGTACCTTGTTCCACGGGGGGCTCCGTGGATGGGGGATCCATGCGGACCGACGGGCGCCCTTGGTGCTTAAGGAAGGCCTCCAAGGTGCCCGTGGTCGACGCTAAGCCTTCCTTCATACTCCTTATATCCTTCCTAAGGGAAGAAGGGGCGGAGGCTACTGTAGGGTTAAACAATGCACGGGGTTCTCGGTTCGAGCCCTCCCGCCGGGCGGCTAGGTCGAAGGAGGAGCTAGGAGGGTGACACAACGAAGGCGAGGATCTAGGGAGCCACCCGGAAGCGGCCGCAGTTGTGGAAAACCTAAACAGCTCGCTCCGGGGCACTGTGACATTCACCCAGTCCTTTGACTTACTCCTCTTCACTTTTTTCTTAGAGGACTTCGACCGTTTCCTACCATGCCTCGAGAGGGAACGAGACTTCTTCTTCCTTCGGGATTTCTCCCTCTTCCTTTTGATCAGGTTCCTGTCTTCGTCCTCTGATGACGAAGAAGACGAAGAGTCCGATGACGACGAGGATGAGGACGGAGCTCTCCGACCGGCCGACACGTCCAAGACCGTGGGGGGAAAATCCCGTTGTTTCTCAGGTGCGGGCGGTTGCAGAAACACGGGGGGTAGCGTAGCCGAGGGAGCCGGAGGGGTCCCCGCAAGTCCTTTACAGAGCCACTGATCTACCTGCTCTCTAACGGGAGACCTGAAGGGAGTCCTAGGTTTCACCCACGTGGCGGGGTCCGAAGACGTTGAACTACCTTTCTCCATGTCTCCCCCGCCGGTCGAAGCACTCGAAACACGCCACGAGGCAGGGGAAGTATCGGCACTCGGCCTACCCCACATAGGATCTTCCGAGGCGACGGGACCTGCGGGCACCAGGCCCTCGCCTCCTACCCACACTTCTGCACTCAACTCAGGCCCCACACATGCCTGCCCCACACTGGACACATCCCCCACAGGAAAATCAGACTCTTGGGGAAGGGCAATGGGCCTCTTCCCCGAAACGGACTTACCTCGTCCCCTACGCTGGGTAGGGGAAGAAGAGCGGGCGCTACGGTCTGCCGAATCGTCTGGCGAACCTGCAGGCGAAGAAATGCTTGAATCTTTAGGCATCTTCTTAGTTGCCTTCTTCTTCTTCGTCCCGAAGCGCACCCACTGGATCTCAGTCCAATCAGCACATTCCGGGCACGTAGAGGTAGGGGAACACGCTTTCCCCCTACACGTGGAACACAGGGAGTGGGGATCAACCTCAGGCTTGGAGAGGAAAGCCCCACAAGACTTCCCAGCCACAGGCCCAGGGCAACGACGAGGATGCTCCATAACACAACGCTAACACACCAAGAGACACAAGGATGAACGGGAAAGTGAAATGAAAACACGTGGGCAACACGCGGTAAGCACAAAGGATCGGGGGACACGAGGGTCGCACAGGTAAGAGAGAGCACGGCGAGATGTATATCACGTCGCGACCAGAAACTTACTGGAGAGTCGACCTGAGATAGCACGCTGCCTGACCCCGGGGTCGCCTCGGGCATGTACCACACTGCCAGAGGTTGACCCCGTAGAAAACGAGAAGAGGGAGATAAACTATACAAAAAGCTGGTCGGTTAGGTAGAGTTAGCCAGTAACTCCTAAGAAGGTAGTTCTAGGTAAGTAACCGTGTTGGAACAACCAGCTGTTATGCAGCCACCACAGGACCAATAGAGAACATATCGAGGTCCCTGTGTCTCACGCCTTGCAGGTAGTGGGCGGTGAAAATTGGTTGACATTTCCACACACCCGTTTGTAAAACCAGTGCCACAGAGTAGTTCTTTTTGAAAGCCAGGGATGTAGCTATGGCCCTGACACCATGGGCGCTGGGACGACGTGATAAAGAAGGACCGTGATTCAGAGCATGGTCAATGACCCTGTGAATCCAGGTAAAGATTGTGTTGTTCATGATCCTCCTCATAATTCTGCCCATACTGAAGGAAAGTGAGGCCACTCAAGGGCGAGCTGTTGCTGTTCTCTTGAGGTAGAGCCTCAAACACCTTACTGGGCATAGTAACAGATGATCTGGGGTGTCAGTTACAGAGCAGAGACTCGTTATCCGGAAGGAGTTGAATCTAAGGTACAAAACCCCTGGATTCCTAGTCTTTGCAACAAACTCAAGAGACAGCTGAAACTTACCTATCCCCATCCACTTGAATGAGCGACGTCATACGAGAGACCATGAAGTTCACTAACTTGTTTGACCGAGGCCAAGGCGTGTAGGAACACTGTCTTCCAAGTTAGGTGGCGATCTGTTGCCTGGCGTAATAGTTCGTACGGGGTCCTTTTAGGGACCGAAGAGCTCGAACCACGTTCCATGGGGGAGGTCTCACTTCTGACTGAGGACAGGTAAGTTCATAACTTCATATGAGGAGGGAAAGTTCTAGCACTGAGGAAATGCCCATTCCTTTCAGTTTAAAGGCGAGACTCAAGGCTGAGCGATAGCCTTTAATCACTGAAATACAAGTAGAACTCTGCTATAGCTGAAATAGTGGCATCCAGTTGATAGAGTCCCCTTCCACGACACCAACCATAGAAGACGATCCACTTTCCTGGTAGACTGAAGCTGATGACTTTCACAGACATTCAGACATCCTTTTTGCAACTTGTTGCAAAAATCCTCTCCGAGTGAGGAGATGCTGGATAGTTTCCAGGGGGTAAAGACATAGCGAAGCTACTGCCTTGTAGTAGATGTTGGCGTATGGTTGTCCGAGTAGATTATGTCGTGGAGGAAATTCTCTTGGCAGCTCCGTCAGGAGCAGCATAAGGTCTGGGAACCACTCTGCGTGATGCCATAGCGGAGTTATGAAGGTCATCGAAAGATTGACCAATGTTCAGGTCTTGTTGAGTACTTTTCTCATCAGACAGAACGGTGGGAATGCATGAACATTGATGTTGTCCCACCGTTCTTGGAACGCATATTTGATATGAACTGCATAATCCAAATTATTGTAATATATGGCCAATGATAAGAAAAGATCCTCTCTCTGAAAAGGGTAAAAAATTTGAAATTTCATTGTTACTTTATTACTGTATGCTTGAATAATTTTCTTTTATAAGGACCCTGTTATTTCCAGGATGAAAAATATGGAAATATCAAAAATTTTAAGTAATTTTTATTTTTCCTAACATACTTACCGAGAACTACTTTCTTAGGAGTTACCTGTAATCTCCTCTCAACCGACCAGAGTTTTGTGTAGTATACCCTACGTCCGTTTTCTATGGAGGACTAACCCAGGAGTAAGGAGAACGTGCCCTGAGGGTAGACCTGAGCTAGGTCGGCGTTAGCTTGGGTCCCGCTAGTCAGTAAGTTCCTCGGATGGAGCAAAAAGTCCCTGCAAGGGCAGAAAGGCACTCGGGGAAGGTAGGGAGGGCCATTACCCGAAAGTAGTTCTCGGTAAGTATGTTAGGAAAAATACAAATTATTTAAAATTTTTGATTTGTTCCAACACAGATACTTACCTCGAACTACTTTCTTAGGAGACTTACACTTTAGGAGGTGGGAGTGTCTTCCTGACCTTCAGACCCAGCTAAGCGGACGACAAGTAACCTAGATATGAACTAGGCTCTATAAAATAAAAACTGGGAAAGGAACGGTAGGGCAAACTACACAAAGAGCTCACGTTAGTGTCTAAGTACTCACCCTTTAAAAAATTTTCTGATGCTGAGTCCAATGACAAAGTTGCAGAGACGTGTTCTTCATTGGTTACATATGTGTGGTTATCTCCGGTAGGGATAGGAAAACGGGGATTAGGGTGAAAAGGAACGAACCTGTGTCTCCTGGTTTTGCTATCCACGATTGCACCTGGGGCTTCACCGTTAAATCGCTTGGAGCGCGGAGATGACTGTCCCAATGGAAAACCCGTCCAAAGACCTCCTTGAGTAATCCTTGAGATAATGGGCCGTAAAGGTCGACTGGTTTGACCAGGTGCCCGCCCGAAGGATCTGGCCCACTGCCATGTTCTTCTCAAAGGCTAAGGAAGTGCTTAGTCCTCTAATGTCATGGGGCCTAGGAGTACCTGGCAGGGCCAGTCCCTCCTCCTTATAGGACTTGGCAATAACTTGTCTCAACCAAATGGATATGGTATTCTTCGATACCTGCTTCTTCGTAACACCTGTGGAGACGAAAAGACTCTTGATACTCGGCCGGAGATGTGCAGTCCTCTCAAGGTACTTCCTAACGGCACGGACAGGGTACAACCTCACATCCTCTGGATTCCCAGTCTTAGGAATGGCTGGCAGTGAGAACCCCTCGAACTTAGGATCCCAGACTGCTGGATTCTGGGTTTTTGCCACGAAAGAAGGGACGAACTTGAGGGAGATTTCTCTCCACCCCTTCGAATGAGAGACATCGTAAGACAGCCCATGGATCTCTCCTACTCTTTTCGCAGAGGCCAAGGCCAACAAAAAGACCGTCTTGAGAGTGAGATCCCTGTCTACAATATCTTTCATCGGTTCGAATGGGGGGCTACTAAACATCTTCAGAACCCTAGCCAAGTCCCACTGAGGCACCCTAACAGTTTGAGGAGGGCAGGTCTGTTCAAAGCTCCTGATAAGCATAGAGATGTGTCTAGAGGAACCCAGGTCGATGCCCTTCAGAAGGAAGACTTGACCCAAGGCTGCCCGTACTCCTTTTATAGCTGGGATTGACATCCCTGCCTCGTCTCTGAGATATACTAGAAAGTCTGCGATATCTGGGACTGAGGCTTTGAGGGGCTTGATGTTCTTTGAAGAACACCACTTCGTAAAAGAGGCCCATTTCGCTTGGTAGACCGCTGCCGACGACCTTCTCAGATAAAGCGACATCTTCTTAGCAGTTCCTGACGAATATCCTTCCTTCCTCAGCAGTCGCTCGATAGTCTCCAGGCGTGAAGGCGTAGAGACTGTGGGTTGTCGTGGAACCTGAGAAAGTGTGGTTGTTGTAGAAGATCTGGCCTGTCGGGGAGTGGCCATGGAGGAAGGCATGCCAGGTCTTTCAGATCCGCAAACCACTCTCTCTCCGGCCACCAGGGCGCTACCAAAGTCATCCTTAAGTTTCGGGCAGCCCTTACTCTGTTGAGCACTTGCCTGATCAACGTGAAGGAGGGAAAAGCGTACACGTCTAGGTTGTCCCATTTGTGCTGAAAGGCATCCTCCAAGGCTGCCTTTGGGTCTGGGACAGGAGAACAAAACACGGGGAGTTGCGCGTTCAGCCTGGTTGCAAAGAGGTCCATCACTGGGGAACCCCACCGTTGAATGATGAGCCTGGCTACTTTTGGGAGGAGGGACCACTCTGTTCCCACTATCTGACCCATCCTGCTGAGACCGTCGGCTAGGACGTTCTTTTTCCCGGGGATGAACCTTGCCAATAACACTATCTGGTTCGCCTCCGCCCAATCCAGGATCTCTAGGGCGAGATCGCACAACTCCCTTGACTTGAGGCCTTCTTGCTTCTTTATGTACGCGACTACTGTGGCGTTGTCGCACATCAACGCCACAGTGTTTCCCCTTAGTAGTTCGATGAACTGCAGACAAGCCTTTTGGACTGCCTTCAACTCTAGGACATTGATGTGTAGGCCTTTCTCCACGTCCGTCCGGGTTCCTCTCGCCGTCTCGTTGAGGAGATGTGCTCCCCATCCCTCGTTGGAGGCGTCTGTGAAAAGGAGCATCTCGGGAAGCTCGGTCGCGAAGGGCATCCCCTTGAGCGTATTTGACCGGCACTGCCACCACTCCAGGGAAGGTATTGTGTTTGGCAGAACTGGGATTCATTTTTGGGGCGAGTCCAGTTGGTTCCAGGAGCCCTTCAGGTTCCATTGGATGCTCCTGAGCCTGAGTCTCCCCTGGGGAACCAGTTTCTCCAATGACACCAGATGACCTATTAGCCTTTGCCAGTCCTTGGCTCTCCTGGGTTGTCCCGAAAGGAAAGGCAGAAGGATCTATTAGATTGCTTACCCGTTCCTCTGACGGAAAGGCCTTCACTAGTCGGGAATCCAGTGTCATCCCCTAGTAGGTCATCCTGGTGGAGGGAGACAGGTTCGATTTTTCTGGGTTGATCATGATACCCAGATCCTTGCAAAATTGAAGAAGCTTTACACCTTGCTCCTTCAAAACGTCCTCTGAGGAGGAAAGGAGCAACCAGTCGTCCAGGTACCGGATGAGGCGAATACCCCGCTCGTGAGCCCACACCGAGACTGTCGTGAAGACTCTAGTGAATACCTGGGGAGCAGTTGACAACCCGAAGCAGAGGGTCTTGAATTGCAGGATCTGGGCACCCCATTTCACTCTGAGAAACTTTCGGCTTGAGGGGTGGACCGGAATTTGAAAGTATGCGTCCTTGAGGTCTATGGTCATCATGTAGTCTTTCTCCCTCAAGGACTGCAAGACCGACTTCGGAGTGTCCATTTTGAAATCCGTCTTACAAACAAACTTGTTGAGAGCTGACAGGTTTATCACCGGTCTCCATCCCCCCGTCGCCTTTTCTACCAGGAATAGTCGGCTGTAGAAACCTGGTCCCGGGTGTAGGACCTCTTCCATGGAGCCCTTCTCCAACATAGTGGACACCTCTTCTTGAAGGGCCGCCCTCTTCAACGGATCCTTGGGTGCTAGCCACTCCGTCAGGCTGGCCGGAATCAAAGGTGGAAGTCCCGTTAAGAATGGGAGCCTGTACCCTTCCTTCAGTACAGATACTGTCCAGGGTTCCGCTCCGTGAGCCCTCCATGCTTGCCAATGTCGTCTGAGGCATCCCCAAACCTGAGGCTTGGGCAGGAGTAGGGGGCCTCCCACTCTACCTCCTCCTGGAGGAGCGGCCTCTCCTGAAAGCAGAATACCCTGTTCTAAAAGAGGCAGACGCTGCTGGAGCTCCTCTACGGGGGGGCTGTGGCGCTGAAGCCCACGAGGAAGAAGGGGCTTCTCTCCTCGCCAGGCTAGGAGGGGCCTGAGAAGTAGAGGGCCCGTCTGATGCTGACCTCTTGTAGGGGGGCCTCCTTACCGGTTGAGGTCTGGGAGCGCTCACTTTCTTCCGTTTAGCTACCTTCTCCATTATCTCCTCTAGCTGTTTCAAGGGGAACAAGGAGTCACCCCACACAGGAAGGCTCCTCATGGCCCTCGCCTCCCTGTCCGGGATCTTCCGGGAAAGCTTCGCCAGGATAGTATCCCTCTTGCGCAGAACCCAGTTCGCTGAGAGGGCAAGGGACTGATATGTAAGGAACTTCAGAGTCTTGCCCCCGGAGATGATAAGCTCCTTCAGTAGGTTCTGTTGCTCAGAGTCTGTCGAGTCATAGGTGGCTTGTACCCTTACTAGCGTGGAGGCCCACCAGTCCAACCAAGAGGAGACGTGCACCAAGTCTTTCGGCATCTCCTCCATCATCGCTGCCTCCGACTGCGAAAAGCAAATCGGGGCCGAGGAGGCTCTGTCTTCCGGGGCACCCTGTCCCAGAACTTCGAGGGAAGGCTCCACTTTGCAGGCTCCCGGCCGCTGTCCTTCTGGCACATAGAACCTACTCTGGGACCTGAGTCCCTGTAGCAACTTCGAGGAGCTCTGTGTTTTGGGAACTTCGGCATTGCCTGCCACAACTTTATCAACATGAGCCCGTCCCAGGACTAGATCTTTGGCCACAGGTAGGGCCAGGGAGGTTTTCTGCTGGACGGGTGCCTCCATCAACCGACTCAGGCTGGACCTCCAGAAGTCCTCGTCGGTTGGAACAGGTTCCCCAATCCGATGATGCCTTCGTATCAGGCCTATTACTTTCCGATACGCCGAGTCCTCGGTCGGGGAACCTTCTCTGCTGTCAGCAGTACCTTCCGCCTGATCCCGAGGAGCCGGGTCACCGGGCACTCCTACCGGGCGCTTCGGCTCTGGATCAACAGGCACTCCCCTGCGGTGGTAGCGGTCTGCCCCGATGGGAACCTCCGCACCAGAGTTGGGGGCCAGGACGGGCATCGCCGTGCCGGCGAGGACTACCGTCCGTGTAATCTCTCTGGAGGACGAGGACGCGGATCCCGTGGGCTGACCCGACGGAGGGAACCGTTCCTTTAAGTCCAAGGGCCGAGCCAGCTGTGCTGACTTGCCCTGGCTGCCCGTACGGAAGCACGGCTCCCCCCGCTGGGCGGGGTGAGCCGGGAGCTTCGCGGACTTACGCCTGCCTGAAGAGGCCTTCTCGCATTGCTCCCTGCGAGGGTCATATCTGCGGCTGGAAGATGGCCTTCGCGGCGAATAATCCCTGGACCGTCGGTCAGGGGAACGCTGCAAATCACTTCTACGGGGAACGAAGACCCAATCACCATCGGGGGACCTACTCTTCCTGTACGTCCTCCGTGGAGACCGGGACCGTTTTCTACTGAATCTCGAGCGGGACCTTGAGCCGGAATGCCTGCTCCTGGACCGCTCCCTCCATCGCCGGCGCCTCCTCCTCGCTTCACCTTCTGAAGAGATCGAAGAACCACCATCTGAAGAGCCCGACGATACTGTACAACCCGATCGACGGGCGGGAGCGGGGGCTACGGAGGGCTTCGCGACCCGCTGAGTTCCAGAGGTCGAGGGTTGTAGGAAAGAATCCGGAACCGTCGACAGAGGAGCTGGAAAAGAGTTTGGACGCACTACACTAGGGAACCAGGTATCCAGGCCCTCTTCCATCCGCATTGGGGACCTACCTGGCGTTTTAGGGAGCCTCCACCCGAAGGGCTCACTTACCGTAGAGTCCAACTTCTCCTGGGCGTCACCAGCCGCTGAAGTACCTGAAACACAGGCCCACGAAGCGGGCGAAGAAACAGGCACAACATTGCTACTCCACAAGGGGTCGTCGGAGGAGACGTGCCCCCCAAGCACAAGGGCAGAGTCTCCAGAACCCCCAGACACAGCACTATCAGGCTCCCTACTAGCCTGAGAAGTCCCAGCAACCCCCACTTCATACACATTAGAATCCTGGGGAAGGGCCCTCGGCCCTTTCCCCGCAACGGACTTACCTCGTCCCCTACTCTGGGTAGGGGAAGGCGAGACAGAAGTCCCGTCGGACCGTCCGCTGGGCGACGGTAACGGCGAAGAGATGCTAGACTTCCTGGGCGAACGTTTCGACGACTTCTTCTTTTTAGTGCCATAACGCACCCACTGGATCTCATTCCAGCTAACACACTCATTGCACGTATCCGACGGCGAGCACACCCTGCCTCTACAGGAAGAGCAAAGGGAATGAGGGTCCACTTCGGGCTTGGAAAGGAACGCTCCACACGACTTTCCGGCTCTAGGCCCAGGACAACGGCGGATCTGCTCCATCGCACACAACCATAAGACACAGGAACGAAGGGAATAATCAAGGAATTCACTTGGGAAACACAAGGAAAGGCAATGAACACGCGAGAACACAAGGGATAAGCACAGATACACCATGCGGCAACCACGTGGGACACACGAGGCGGGACACAAAGGGTCGTAAGAGAATGAGAGCGGCGTGATGGTATCACGACGCGACCAGAGAACTTACTGACTAGCAGGACCCAAGCTAACGCCGACCTAGCTCAGGTCTACCCTCAGGGCACGTTCTCCTTACTCCTGGGTTAGTCCTCCATAGAAAACGGACGTAGGGTATACTGCACAAAACTCTGGTCGGTTGAGAGGAGATTACAGGTAACTCCTAAGAAAGTAGTTTGAGGTAAGTATCTGTGTTGGAACAATATAATTTTTGCAAAATTTATAACTGGTCTCTTCCTTATTTGTAAAAACAATTTGCACTTATCTTTTAAAAAAAGCTCTTTAAAGTTACCATCACACTATGAACTATATCAAATTATAAACATTAACTTTGAATTCTAATATCAAGCATCACAGTCAAATAGAAAATTAAATTTCTCTCAAAAGCCCATTAGCTGTTTAACATCCAAGACTCAATGTGTACTAGAGTTTCATCGCAAGGAGGAATGAGTGGATCCAAATTCCTAACCCGATCTTCTATCTCTGAATCTGACGGGATGCAAAAAAGTGAGGGTTTCACCAAAGAAGGTTCTGAAGCTGATGAGCGAGCGAGGCTCGTATGGAGGCTATAAAATCTTTATATGCTGTGTACTTTCAGGACCCAAACTAAATGTTACACTAGAGCTGCTACAAAAACATAAGGAGTTAGCCTAAAGTTTGAATCAAGGTATCATAGGCTAGGATCACTGACAATGCCCAAAGGCAGTTTATCATAGTCAGGTGCATGAAAAAATCTTGACTATAAGAGGTGAAAATGGATAATAAAGCACAACACTACAAACTTCAGAATCCAGAAATAGCCTGAGCAGTATCATCCCATCCCTACCTAACTCTACTAATCTAACTTTCTAGATGCTTCCAAGAATGAAATTTAACTTTCCTTTTACATTTAGAGTCTGATGCACAAACTCATTCAGATACAAGCCTAACATATTCTTCCATAAGAGGGTATTAAGTTCTTACAGCTAAACAAAGATACCCATAACTAGAGATACAATACTAGAACTACACTGTAATTGAAAAAAACATGTATAAAATCCAACAGGTACAACCAAGTAGCACTTATAATGTATACACAGTCACCAGTGATGAGCAAGACAAAGTTAGCATCTCCAAGCATTGCTTATAGCCATACACTGCCATATACAGGCAACACAATTAGATGGGTGAGACCATGGTAAGAAAATAGTAAATTTTAAATTTTTAGGAATTGACATCCATAATAAACTAGCATTGTGTAAGTAGCAATATGAACTTTGGTTGAGATTCATAGAAATAATAGATTAACAATACATTAAGAGTAGTAGTTCATGCAGCTTGCCCAAGGATTATTTTTAATACAATGAAACAGTAGGAAATTGGCTGTAATACTATATAGAAGAAAACTAATTAATCAATTTTTTATAACAAACTAACTAGTGAACTGCAGCTTCAGAATGCGAGTTACCAGGTAAGTATATCTCGGAAGTTTATATTTTCCGCTTCCACTGCAGAATTGATGATCAGCATGTGATAACAGCAGAAATAATTCCATCATTTTCTACAATACCAATTAAAGCATATTATACCAAGAGCTGGAGTATGTCCTTATTACTATATCCAAAGGATCCAAAAGACATAGTCTGTCAAGTGTTTGACATGGTGTCTGGTTGCACTTAAGAGGCTTGATGGGGATAAGGGAATAGAGAGGTAAACCCTATGTTAAACAACAAAATAATCTGCATAAAAATTAAACTCTACCTAGTACTTCACTCAATTCTCCAAAACGTTTAAAAAGATATATGTATAGTACATACATAGAATAGTCTTCAACATGAATTTTCCATCTGTATGGTATCTAGTTCTAATGTAGTAAGATATGCTCCTAGGCAGGTCCAAGAATATACAATGCCTTCAGGTGAAAAAAAAATCAAACCCTATGCATTATAAAATAAGCCTGAGGAGTGTATAAAAAGTATAAAAAACTAGATGTTTCCTTCAAAGATGACGACAGATTCAACAAAGTTACAGAGTCCCACAAACTTTGCAATCTGGAGAAGTCTTCGTCGAAATGTCAGGTCATTGGGCCTTGATTAAATACATGACTGTGTGTGCGCTATGATTTATGAGGAGCTTTCTTGATCTAGTGTCTTGCTGTCCTAATATTCAATGATCACCTCGTAACATGAAAAGATTGAAGGTCTAGGAAGGGTGTCTAATCCAGGCATAGAGGTACAATTTTCCTTGAGCATAACTCCCCTCTCCAACACTACAGAAAGTTCTATTCAAGGTTTTCTTCTTTTATTTCAACCTGGTTCTAGCCTCCAGGACTACAAAAAGATTGTTCTCTGAGTTACAGTTGCTGAGGATTCATCAACACTTCGAAATGTGTCCTTTCACAGGAGTTACTACTTAAGGAACAAAGATACTTTGGGAAATATCACACGGCCACTGGTAAAACACTAATCTCGATAACAAAGCACACAGAAACAGGTGAATACTATTTAGAATCACTTATTATATTGAAAATATTTTGCAACAGATGAAGATCTTTAAGCATGAATTAATGATATTAAGACTACAAAAAAATACTAGCATGAAATAGCAGGGAAAGAGAGATAAAGCAGACATAAGCTAAGAGTAATAAAAAATAGAATGCTGTCAGCTAGGTAAACAAAAAGCTAAGCTCTTACCTAATTGGATCTTATGACCTCAGGGGTACATGTGCAGCTATGAAAATGGGCTAGCAGACAATTTTCTGTTATTTGAGAATAATAAGTCGTAGTACTCAAGATCACAAACTAGGACATAGTAAATAGTTTTTTTTTTCATCAAACAAATACAAGTACTGCATATAACACAACATTTCTTATACACAACTACACAAACAAAATAAATATAGCACTGTACAGTTGCATACAAGATAAAAAAGTATCTCATCTTTAATTCCAGCATATAGCTGCAGTCTAGAAAATCAATAATAATATGTTAATATTCTAGTTTATGAAGCCACTCTGCTAAGTCTTATGATGCTATTCTATTAACTTTAAAACCCTGAAGCCCATTCTACTAAGTGACAGTACTTACTTTGGTTGTCTCACCAATGCTATACAGTTTTATCAGGAGTCCCATTACAAAAACTAATGGCTGGTAAGTTTGGCTTAACATAAAAAAAAACCTTTAACAAGACCACAAAGCATAATTTCTACTCTTGTAAAGTTCCCCTTTAAGGATCTTTTTTTACAAAGATATGTGAAACAGAAGCTTTAAAGGTGAAACAGAATCAAAAGAAGCTGTATAGTAATATTGGAAGAGACTAAATGATTAAAAATCTACAACCAACTGGCCAGTGAACTGTACCATAAGAATGGGGGTTTCAAGTATCAGACCAATTTAATTCTAAATTAAAGAAAAATAAACATACAATATTCTATTCTTTACAAGAATTAATTTTTTATATGTGCTAAAGAAATAACTGATCCACATTTTCTATCATGCAAATAACAGCTTTGCTTATTGCCAAGTGAAGCACATATTTTACAAAAATAAAGAAAAGAACGGGTAAGCTTCAACAGATTATTTTTCTTCCTACAGTAAAGTCTCAATACATTACTGTAAAATAAAACTACACAAAATCAGTCATGCAGAGCAGTACGCAAAAATATTCTATTATAAAAGGATATCACTAGCCTACCCTAAAGGACTGCTTTCCATGAGGTAGTTACTATCATTGGCCCCTTGCCTGCTGGGTCGTTTCATGGAGTCGAACAACAGCAATATTCCCATGATGATGAGGCCAATTGCCACCCAAGTGTATATCATAAGGGCTGTAATATCAAAAGATAAAATTTTAAAATTCTATCATATAAATAATATATCTCTAAATAAAAATTTCTGGGCTCGAACCTGTGCCGCCCAGTGAATAAGCTCCATTTAGCACTTATTCTTAGGTAATTTACTGCTAAATATACCAGAGAAAAAATGTAAAGGAGTGCTAGGTTAACTAGCTCGCTCACCTATTGGTGTCGGTATAAAATTGGGCGTATATTCCAGAGGTCCCGCACTATTTAGATTAATCCACGACAGAGAACCCCAATAGAGGAGAGCCGTTCAACCTCACTCGGTACTACTACAATGCATCCGCTCAGAACCCAACTCCTTTTAGCACAACGATCAAAGTAACCCGCATTTTTCTGGTGCTCTCGATTTTGGATATTTTCTAGTGAATTATGGCTTCTTCGTCGGTTTCCCAGGAGACACCGTCTAAGTTAAGTACCAAGCTGGATTTTACTGTGTTTTGAGCAACCTAGATCGTTTAATATTTATATTATAGGAGTTATTCTATTCGTTCATACCGATCTTGCTTGATTTCACTACAGTTGGTACTACTGTTTTTGAGAGCTTTTAATTTTCACTTGCGGTGTTACTATGTGTATTATTTTTATTATCAAATATTATTTGTTATTGTGAATATTCATTATTTAGCGTTTAGAATCCTCGTGGTTCAATTTTTGGGCCGATATCATTTACGTATCGCTATGGCTGCCGACCGTGCTAAGGCGGCAATGTTATTTTAGCCATCAGGTGTGTCTTTTGTGATTTAATTATTTATGTTGCATGCCTTGCCCAAAAATTTTCTATGTGTTTATTCATATATTTAACGCTATTATTATTATTATAATGAATATTTGTGCCATTACTCCGTTTGATCTGTCTGGTTGGGGATCGTCAGTTGGTAGCCCTGCTGCCTCGTATCACGTGATCCTCCCCCACGCTCCCCCTCTAGCTAGGTGGGAGGCTAGGCTTCTCCCCCCTCCACTAAGGGACCGTTGCCTTCCCTCCTTTTAGAGGGGGTAGTTAAGTGTTTATGGACTTTGTCCTCCGGGTGGCCCGGCAGTTTAGTCTCTGTCTAGTCTGGTTGGCCACCGGTCTACAGAGTTGGATCCCGGTGTACCCTATTTTATATTCACTTTTCATTCTGGCTTATGTTATACGAAACCCTCCGGGTTCGATTGGCAGTTCTTAGTTACAGTTCCGCCCCCCTATTATTTTATAACATTTCCTATGATGATTATATATGACAGATCACTACCCCGGAGTCCCTAAAGGAATTGGTATTGAATATACCTTTATTTCCCGGCCCGGGGTCTACCCCACCCCGGGAAATCAGACACTATGTGTCTTAATTCCTTGTTATTGCATCCTTTTTTATGCTCCCGGCTTGACCGGAATGGATGGTTATACTTTAGTTTCAAGTTAGACTTATGTTTAGGCCCGGGACCTCCGGTCCCGCCCCTATGTAAGACTATTACAGTTAAGCTCTAACCTTGCGTTAGACCTATGTTAGGCCCGGGTCCTCCGGACCCGCCCCTATTTAAAAAAAAAAAAAAAAAAAAAAAAAAAAAGTACAGTTAAGCTCTAATCTTGTGTTAGACCTATGTTAGGCCCGGGTCCTCCGGACCCGCCCCTACTTAAAGACTAGTACAGTTAAGCTCTAATCTTGTGTTAGACCTATGTTAGGCCCGGGTCCTCCGGACCCGCCCCTACTTAAAAAGAATAGTACAGTTAAGCTCTATTCTTGTGTTAGACCTATGTTAGGGCACTTAAAGAATAGTACAGTTAAGCTCTAATCTTGTGTTAGACCTATGTTAGGCCCGGGTCCTCCAGACCCGCCCCTACTTAAGAGAATTACAGTTTCTCATATACTATTCTTTTTACAGATGGTGCATTGTCTGACGCCGGCCTGTGCAGCTGTTCTGCACCAGCCTTGTGGCCACTCCGTCTGCCGATCTCACGCCCCTTGTGGGGTTCAACTGGAAGACGTTGTGGTATGGCACCCGGATAACTGTGTGATTTGCTTCGACCTCATCACTACCCTTGGATCTGACTCGGTGAGTCCCGTTGGCTATATTGCCTTCTTATTTTATTTACTATTAGTAAGATATCTATGGTCTTGAAGGACCATTGGGAGTCTCCCTTTTATAATTCCCACTATTATTTCAGGCATCCCCGGAGCAAAAGTCTGCGGCTCGGGCCACACTGAAGGTGTGGGTTGGTGGGTTTGCCCGGAATGTAAAGTCTAAGCGGCCGTACGTCCTATCTGAGGACTACTGCACCATGGTTTACCCCAACGCCAAGTCTTCAGCTGCTGTGGCTAGGCATGTGGCAGCTCCCATCATTGCCCACATTGATGCCACTATAACGGGTCTCATCGACCCAGAGCAAGATCCATCGGACGCCCCCGGAGGTCTGGAGGACAATGTTGCCTCCATGAACCTGGACGTCGAACCAATGTTGCTAGACGAGCCGGATACAGGTAGGGTGGTAAGTGAGGCAGGTGTGTCCGGCGCTGAGATTCCTATCCTCAGCCCCGCTCTTTCTTCTTCTTCTGATCGCTCTTCCTTTCTTGGATTTTCTGGGGACCGTGATTCGTCTCAACGTTCATACCCGGTTCCCCCTAAGGATAAGTCTACTTCAAGGACCTTACCCAAAGCTCGCAAGCCTCACAAGACTTCTCATGGCTCTAAACATGGTACGAACCCGTCTTCAAAGACCTCTGGTTCCTCCTCTAAGTCTGACGACCCGGGAGTTCCTTCCGCCCCTCCTGCTGCTAGCCCGGGCCTTTCCGAATCAGCTATGCTTCGCATCGTGTCGGAGATGCAGGCAAAGTTGGTTTCGGAGATGCAGTCGAGGATGGACACGATGTTCTCTAACTTCGGTCAGAGAATTGGGGCTTTAGAGCAAGGAGCTCCGGAGAGAGTCCAAAGCTCTCTCATACCGGATGCCTCTAAGCTCCCGCCGTTTGCCAAGAACAACCCCTGGCGGATGGCTCTTCATTCCCCGTTCTCAGACGGAATGTTGACTCTGGAGGGCCTTGGCACTCGTCCTCTAGAGGACTTTGAATTCTTTCCTCCGGGTCTGGCATTTCCATTTCATGGTTATGCCAGACTTACCGAGGAAGCTTTAGTCCGATTAGACAAGGTCCCCAAAGAGACGGTCATCTTCCCGAAGGAGCAAGCCCAATCTGTTTGGGCCAGATTTTTGAATGACATCGGCTGCACTAACACCATGCTGACGCCTTATAAAAGCTCCTTTACGATGTTCTTAATGGACAAGACCACCTTGACTCCATGCGTCAATAAGGTGGCAGAGCTTGCCTTTCAATATGCTCTGGAGGAGAAGCCCTTGCCTCCCATCCGAGAGGTGGATCCAATCTCCCTCCTTCTTCCCTCAGGTATTGAGTGTTGGGACAACGTCCATACCACCTTTACCTCCGGCAAGCTTGCAGCAGACTGTGCCTCAGTCTTGTTTAGTGAGAAGCTTCCCCGTCTCCCGGAATCCCTCATTAAACAGGAATATGATTCCCGCCTACGTGTGGGCCGTACTCTAAACCTGGCCACATCCACGGAGTCGATAGCCTTGACTTACGATACGGAGAGTATTTTTAAGTCTCTCAACAAGGCTACGTTACAATCTTTGTATTATGACTTGTATGACTTCGCTACTGCTAAACGCAGATGTCGCAAGCATGTTCTAGCTGAGGCGACGATTAGGCATGAACCTAATAAACTCATCCGGTCCTCCTGTTGGGGTTCAAATCTCTTCCCCGAGGATCTCGTAGAGGAAGTCTTGGCGGAGGCCACTAGGGTTAATCAGAGCCTTAAAGCCCGTTGGGGTTTGACCCCTAAACGCAAGTATTACCCCGCAAATTATCAAGCCCGGGGTAGGAAGAAGCTTAGACCATATACCTCCACCCAGTTCAGGCAACAACAGAGTGCTTCATCCAACTTCCGGCTGCCTCTTCCTCCATCTTCTGTTGCCCCTGCACAGCCTTCCACCTCTCGGGCTCCTTCGGATGACTATGTCACCGTTCTGCTACCTAAGAGCCAGCTTTCTGGTGCCTCCGCCACTTCCCCTGCCTTTAACCAGTCCTACGAGGCTCATAGCTCTTCCCAGAGTTATGGTAGAGGTAGAGGCTACCACCGTGGCTCTAACCAGAACAAAGGCAGGGGAAGAGCCTTTCGCAGAGGAAAGAACTTCCGAGGCGGATGTGGAGGCAACTCCTCAAACCAATACTGAGGTACAGCAGGTAGGGGGGAGGCTCTATGCCTTCCGCAACAAATGGAGGTTCAGTCCCTGGGCGTTCAGTATCATCTCCAAGGGACTAGGGTGGAGTTGGATTCAAGGACCTCCTCCTCCGAACAAATTTCGTCAACATTCCACTCCGGACCTGGTCGAATTTGTCCAGGATCTTTTACAAAAGAACGCCATACAAGAAACGAAACATCTGAAGTTTCAAGGTCGGCTGTTCAGTGTCCCGAAGAAGGATTCAGACAAGAGAAGAGTGATTCTAGATCTATCCCTTCTCAACTTGTCCATTCAATGCGACAAGTTTCGAATGCTTACCGTCTCGCAGGTGCGGACCTTACTTCCCCGTGGGGCCGTCACCACCTCTATCGATCTTACAGACGCCTACTATCACGTCCCGATAGCGAGACACTTCCGTCCGTACCTAGGCTTTCGCTTAGGGGACAAAAGTTACTCCTTCAAGGTGATGCCTTTCGGGCTCAACATTGCCCCAAGGATCTTCACAAAGCTAGCAGAAGTCGCTGTTCAGGAATTCAGGAATCAAGGGATTCAAGTAGTAGCCTATCTAGACGACTGGCTCATTTGGTCAGACACCTCCCAAAATTGCCTAAAAGCCACTCACAAAGTCATCCATTATCTTCAATCTCTAGGCTTCCAGATCAACTTCAAGAAGTCCCGTCTTCTTCCAAAATCGAAGTTCCAATGGCTCGGCCTGCAATGGGATCTTATATCTCATACTCTGTGTCTTCCCAGACCCAAGAGGTTAGAGATTGCAAGGAACACCAAACGCTTTCTCAAAGACAAAGTAAGTTCCAGACGACTCCAAGAGAAGATTCTGGGGTCCCTTCAGTTTGCCTGAGTGACGGATCTTCTTCTGAAGGCAAAATTGAAAGATATCAATCGTGTCTGGCGTTCGAGGGCGAACCGGAAGCTCCGGGACAGGAAAGTCCGCCTTCCTCCCATTCTACGGGAAAGACTTCTTCCTTGGACAAGAGCAAACAGTCTGTCAAAGTCAGTTCCCCTTCGATTTCCGCCTCCGGAATTAATCATTCACACAGACGCATCCCTATCAGGTTGGGGCGGCTATTCTCAGCTCAAGAAAGTTCAAGGTCTTTGGACTCCCTTGTTCCGCCATTTTCACATCAATGTGCTAGAGGCCATGGCAGTTCTTCTAACCCTGAAACGTCTCGCTCTTCCCAAGAAACAACACCTTCGTCTGGTCCTCGACAGCGAAGTGGTGGTCCGCTGCCTCAACAGAGGCGGGTCAAAGTCAGGGCCTCTGAACCATGTTCTAGTAGCCATATTCTCCCTAGCAGCCTCGAACCGTTGGCATCTTTCAGCTGTCCACCTGGCGGGAGTCCGGAATGTAGTGGCAGACGCCCTGTCCCGGACCTCCCCTCTAGAATCGGAATGGTCACTCGATCTAAAGTCATTTCGGTGGATTCTCTCTCAGGTTCCCAGTCTCCAAGTGGACCTCTTCGCCACGGAATCCAACCACAAATTGAGAGTATATGTGGCTCCCAATCTAGACCCTCAGGCTTACGCCACAGATGCCATGTCACAGAATTGGGACAACTGGGAAAAGATTTATCTCTTTCCCCCGGTGAATCTTTTGCTGAAAGTTCTAGACAAACTGAGATCCTTCAAGGGACAAGTAGCTTTGGTCGCACCCAACTGGCCCAAGAGCAACTGGTATCCTCTCCTGCGGGAGTTGAGATTATACCCTCGCCCGATACCCAATCCGGTTCTGTCTCAGATAGTACAAACACGCGTTGTGTACGCTTTCTCAAACATTCAGAGCGCCCTAACTTTATGGACTTTATGAAGTTTGCGGCTATGCATGGTGCCAATATTGATCCTCAAAACACCTTGTTCCTAGAATCGGATAAACGGGATTCCATCATCCGTCAGTATGACTCTGCAGTTAAAAAGTTGGCAAAATTTTTAATAGACTC
This sequence comes from Palaemon carinicauda, assembly GCF_036898095.1. Lineage (NCBI taxonomy): Eukaryota > Metazoa > Arthropoda > Malacostraca > Decapoda > Palaemonidae > Palaemon > Palaemon carinicauda. The sequence continues at coordinate 6,232 of NC_090742.1, read as the reverse complement.
AGACGTGAACTGTATGAACTTGAACCTTACAGTCACTTTCTTTAGATCTTTATTAGAATCAGGTCTGGCAGCCAATACTATCACCACTATTAAATCGGCTCTGAAAAAGATCTTCCTAGTGGGTTTTAACATAGACTTAACCGACTCTTTGTTAGCTTCAATTCCGAAAGCTTGTGCCAGACTGAAACCGGTTACTCGTCCTACCCCGGTGACCTGGTTCCTTAATGACGTACTCAAATTGGCTTCTGATACCATTAACAGTTCTTGTGGTTACATGCCCCTTCTCAGGAAAACACTTTTCCTAGTGAGCTTGGCTTCCGGGGCAAGAATTTCTGAATTGGCAGCCTTGTCGAGAGACCCGGGTCATATTGACTTTCTGCCTTCAGGAGAGGTCCTTCTTTCTCCTAACAAATTCTTTTTGGCTAAGAATGAAGACCCTCAAAACAGATGGACCTCCTGGAAAATTGTTCCCCTCACGCAAGATCCGTCGCTGTGCCCTGTCACTACTCTTAGGTCTTATCTATCCCGGACCTCCTCTAACTCCTCGGGGCCTCTATTCGTTAGAGAACAAGGCGGTACCATTACTATTAAAGGGATCAGGCAACAAATTTTGTATTTTATTAAACAAGCTAACCCTGACTCTTTTCCTCTTGCACATGATATCAGGGCGGTTGCCACCTCGGTGAACTTCTTTCACCACATGAATTTTACAGACCTTTCCAGGTATACAGGGTGGAAATCACCGTCAGTGTTCAAGAAACACTACCTTAAACATTTGGAAGCCCTAAAATTTTCTACAGTAGCCGCAGGGAGCGTAGTTACTCACGAGTAACTCACAGGTTAATGCCTTGACTCTTTATCTCTCCCTCTTACCTGCCTCATTTATACCCTATTGTATTCGTTGGTCGCGCACCTGAATACTGTTATTATATTTGTAAATTTTATGCTCCTGAGTATCTGTATATATTATCACTCACGGCATTATTATACCTACCTTATTGGATTTATGTTCATATTTAAGATACCCTTATAATTGTTTTTTGGTACTCATCTCTGATTAAAGCATCCTGTTTTTCTCTTACGCTTATGTTTTTTCCTTTATTTTGCAAGTTTGGTGACATTTTTCTCTTGTATAGATTCACTGGGCGGCACAGGTTCGAGCCCAGAAAAGGGATTTTGACGTAGGAAAAATCTATTTCTGGGCGAAGGACCTGTGCCGCCCAGTGAACCCTCCCAGCTCCTCTCCCTTGGAGTCCCCAAACTTTGGGTGCTAAGGAGTTGGGTTCTGAGCGGATGCATTGTAGTAGTACCGAGTGAGGTTGAACGGCTCTCCTCTATTGGGGTTCTCTGTCGTGGATTAATCTAAATAGTGCGGGACCTCTGGAATATACGCCCAATTTTATACCGACACCAATAGGTGAGCGAGCTAGTTAACCTAGCACTCCTTTACATTTTTTCTCTGGTATATTTAGCAGTAAATTACCTAAGAATAAGTGCTAAATGGAGCTTATTCACTGGGCGGCACAGGTCCTTCGCCCAGAAAGATTTTTCCTACGTCAAAATCCCTTTATTGCACACATAAGTAAATATATAAATAAAAAAGGAAATGGTATTAGCCCTAATTTTTACCTATTTCCACTTTATGGCTAAGTATCCCAATGATTATGGACAGAAAAATTAAGTAATTAAAAAAAAACGAGAGATCGTTAACATTGTTAACATTGAGTTTGTCCTTGAAAGGCAAGTTTAACTACCTTCTTCCTCCAATAATAATAATAATAATAATAATAATAATAATAATAATAAAAATAATAATATCGATTATTATTATCACAAAGTAAGCTGAAACAATAATTGGAAAATCAGAATATTGTAAGACATAGGGACTCAACAGGGAAAGCAACACAGTATGAAAGAAGAAAAACATTAAGAATAAACTATAAAAAAAAAAACTACTGCATAAGAGGAGAAAATCGATATAAAAGTGCGCATGAGTGTATCCTCAGGCAAGAGAGAATTTTTAACCTAAGACTGTGGAAGGCCATTGTACATATGCTAGGGCACTATTAAAGACTAGAGAACAATGGTTTTATCTTGGAACTTCCCTTAGAAAAGCTGCTTACCATTGCTATAATCTCTTCTACCCTTAACATGTGTAGCAAATAACCATTGAACAATTACAGTACCTACCCATTTAAGCAAGTGTGTAAGGTACTTATTAATTACACCTGCCATAAAAATTAGTACTACCTAAAGAAGGGAACTTGACTTATTACAGAATATATAAAACTCATCATGAATTTAAGTCTAATTACTGTATATTTATAATAGTTAAATCAGTGCTGAGTATGTAGCACTTATTAAATAACAGATTCTGTTTTATATTCTTAGATCACTAAATTTTTTTTTAAAGCAACTATAAATCATCCATTACAAGCAAATTTAGTAACTATTTTAAATACATTATCTGGGTTCACAAACAAGCACTTTTTTGCTAAAATTTTAGAACATAAAAGTTTCAGATCAGCATTCACCAGACACCACCATCAATCATTTAGTAATGTTCAAACTCAATCATACAACAAAATTAACACAAATTCTTTTGCTTGTAAATTGAAAAATTAGAAAAGAAACTCAGCATATTGTAACAAAATGTTTGAGTAAATATTCTCAAAACTTGAAAGTATATACAACTCAAGTGATAATTACCCAGCATGATGTAAATAAACTTATCTTTCTATCAATGAATACAATAACTCTTAACACAAAAAAACAGGTTATTGTTACCTTTCATTAGAAGAGGCAGTACAGTACCCTCCTCACATGATACTTGATTATTCAATAACCAAACCAAGCCCATTGCATTCCATGCAATTTCTGGGACACCCAACAGGACTCTGCAATAAACAAAAGGAGACTTCAACTACTATCACCAACTGGATATGATGAAAGTTACTTTTCTAATCATTTTGTTCTAAATTTAAATATTATTATCAAAACCCTTTGTGATGTATACTGTACTGGTAATTTTCTCATATCAACACGGAGCTTTTCTTAAGCTAATCTGTTACAGCAAGAAAAATCTTCCCATAGCTGTATATCTAAATTGAAGTCAATAAAAGAAGTAGAAATATTCATCAAACAATTCATAAATGGTGGTAAAAGCAAATCCAACTTGAGAAAATTCCTTCCAGAAAGAATAGGAGTACTATCTTATTACTATCCTTCCCAGTCTTAATTCATGATCACCAATGTTTTCTCATAACCCACAAATATTTTCAAAAATTTCTGTAACCATGTACTCTATATTATTGTATGAACCTTAAATTACATCCATGAGAAATTATGTAATCAAAATAATACAACTTTTTTAGTATACTAAATTAGCCATCTTCACCCCTCTGTCATTTTACACAAAATAGTCTAAATTTTTTTACTCACAGTCCGAACGTAAAACAAGATAAATTAAGCAATATCTTTACATCACCTTGATGTGGGACATTTAAACAATGATGAGATTTAGAAGAAAAAATTACTTATGTACTTTTATCAGATGAGACAAAAAAAAAATAATGTTTAAAAATAATTTGAATTTTTCCTAGCTATACAAACTAGTCTTTTAGTAGGGGTAAGATTCTGGCAAAAGCTGGAAACAGCAAATGAAGAATTATCAAGATTCTGGCAGCCACCACCCACTAGCAGTATTGGTCTATCAGCATTCAGAGCCCTCATTTAAATTTTTCCTGGGACTTGTGAGGTGGATGAGGCAGAAAGTGAAAGCTAGGAAAAATACAAATTATTTTTATAATTTGTGATTCGTTCCTATGCAAAAACAAACCTTCCTCCTTTGGTAGGTGAAGAAGTCCCGCTCATCCAACTGGCTGGCTAGCAACCAGGGATTGCGATGCTCAGTTCGGTAAGAACAGAGAAAAGGATTCTTGCGTCCCGTGACCCAGAGTTGAATGACCTAATGTCATGGCCCGGGAATTTTTTCATACAAGAACTGATCTTCAATGGAAACAATTTTCCCGTTAAGGAATAATACAGTATAAGAATTGAGTATGCCTTAACTGCCACACTTCTTCTCGTAAGGAGTGGGGAGATTCTACACTTATTACTTTAGCAAAATAACTGCCCATCATAAGTGTGCTTACCTGCATCAGTGTCTGTTCCAGCTCCAAAACGTCACACTGACTGATACCAAGAGAGGAAGGAAGGAAAAGAGGAAAGAAGGCCTGACATTCTCACTCTGAAACTTTAGATTTATGACGTAAACTCTCATAGACATGATGCTTCTTGTCTTGACAGAAAGGAGGCTCACTACACCACTTGCTGGGAAGCTACCAAAGGTTCTATGATGAATGAATCCAGGTACCTGTGGATGCAATCCCTTAGATATTGTACCAAGAAAGTGATGTGTCTCTTCCAGGCACTTGCCTTCAAAACTTGAGCAACTGATTGGTGCTTTCCGAAGGCTAAAGTGGTACCAATACCCTTGACTATGGGCTCTAGGAGGGGCTGAGACCAACAGTTCATCCCTTTGTTCCCTGCAGGCTCTACTGATGTTTCACGAAGCTAGAAGGAGATGGTACTTCTAGAGATTTTTTTCTTTGTTCTCCTTGTGCTAACCAAGAGATTCTGTAAGTGGGGTCTACATATCTATTGTACTGATTAAACTTATAAATGCAAACAATTGAGTTTAGTTGAAACTTATTGAACAGTTTAATGGAACTTTAAACCAAGTACATATTCTTATTGAAAGTGATAACTATCTGAAAATTCCCATTCACCCCGAAATTAAGGAATTGAGAAGTATGTGGTGTATAGTTTAGAAACTACTGCCTCCGAATACTTTAATGAAAAAGCCATATCCAAACTTACCTTAAAAATGTAATGAATTAGTTTTAATATAAGATTTCTAATGCGCTAAGTCTAATCGTGTTTACAAATGGTACATTAGTCAGTGTTGCACACATGTTGAGGCTTATAGCCGAAATGCCTAGCATATGTAAAGGCATCTACCAAGGGATATGGATGCCTAGAATGGGATTTTAAGTGATCTTTTGCATTTGCTTTGGTCACAGTTCTAGAAAAGTAGTAAGCCTCTTCTCTTGAAATAGAATCTGATCAACATAAATGATAGGTGGATCCCTCCTTGTGTTTTAAAATACATTGAATGACAAACCATTGCAATATATATGGGGGTTTGTGTCTAAGAAAACTTTAATGGTTTGTGTGTAAGAAAAAAACATTTTTTGATTTATATGGTATGAAACACATTATTGTATTTTATTGTATCCCTCAAGACCCTCTTCCCAAAAATGTCTTAATCTGTTATTATTCCTTTCCAGGTATTGACAGCAGCCCCCTACACTCAGTAGGGAGTGTAAGGGAAGTTTATTCTTCAGACTACTGAAAGTACTGTATATAGAAAAGAGTGAGTACATCCGTCCCTAGAATCCAATGTATCGCAAAACATTATGAATGAGGATTATTGCCTGCTATCAGTGTGTAGTAGTCTGTGATGCTGATCTGTATTCATATTATCTTGCTTTTTAACTATAAGTAAGCTACTGTGTTGTTATATGTGTGTGTCATAAACATTAATAGTTAACAGGAGCCATTGAAATGGCATATCTGGTCGGAGGACCAAGAAGTGAATTCAGATGTTAGGAGGAGAGTGACTGTGTTCAAGTTTAGTCTGAATTGTTTCAGACTTATTCAAAACCCCTTCCAAGAATGAGAGATTTAGGCTCTACTGTTGTTGAAAAAATTTTTGAGACATTGTTATTGTGGGCCGCCCGCAGAGACCTGCACAGCATAGTATGCGGCCGTACTGTTCAGAAATACAATAATTTTAAGTGACACTGCAGCTTAGTGGTGAACTGGATATTGAAGGGACAGTATTGATTCAGGGAAAATTATTGTAGTACAATATTTTCACAGATTTATATTTTCTTACGGGTGGTTGGTTTGAGATGGTTTAGAAAACTTAAGTGTCAAGCATGTGAATAATTTTTTATTTCTATTCAAAATTTGCTTTTCTTGTTTTTTTTTCGCTATTTGTAGAGCTGGAGTGTAAAGGGATACTAATTTTGCCTTTAATTGATTATTTTAATTGACCAAACAAATTTAATGTATTCCTAACAGTTTTTTTCCCTTTACAAATAAATATTTTTTGCTTGTTTTTTTATGAATACAGCATTTCATTTCAGAACCTTTCACCATGATG
>NC_090741.1:138238394-138240894 GCF_036898095.1 Palaemon carinicauda | reverse complement strand
TTGACCCCTCATCAATTATTTCCTCTTCTTGCCTTGCTATTCTACTTTGTATGATTTTTGCTAAAACTTTATAAGCATGTGGTAATAGACTGATAGGCCTATAATTTTTGCATAATGTGGTGTCCCCTTTCTTGTGTGTTGGAATTATAATGTTTTTAATCCAATCATTTGGAGCTGCTTGTCCATCTACTATATCCCTGCATAAATCACACAACCATCTTTCTACCATTTCACCGCCACCCTCAAGCAATTCCTTTGGTACTCCCATCTATTCCTGGTGCTTTCCCACTTGACATAGCTCTTAAAGCTTTTTCCACTTCTTCTATCAGGAGATCTGGCGTTTCCTGTATGTTCCATGGCTCTCCTCTTAGTTCTGGATAATCTTCTCCAGTTACCCGTCTCCCACTTCCTTTTAGTTGTTCCTCGTAGTGCGTTTTCCAGATCTTCTCAACATCAGCCGTTGCTGATACCTTGTTACCATCTGCATCTCTTAGAGAAATTCCATTGTTTTTCCAATCCCTGGTTAATCTGTCTACTGCAGTGAATAGCTCTCTTGAATGGCCGTTTCTGAAACATTCTTCACATGTTTTACACAGGTCTTCTATCCATTTTATTTTTGCTCTTTGCATTTATTGTCCACTGCTTTGCACTTTTGCCTATAACTTGCTTTGTTTTCGTGGGATGGGTCTTCATTCTTTGTCTTTTTTGTTTCTCTCCTCTCTTAGCATGCATCCAATACTTTCAAAATACTTTAATGAGCTTACCTCATCTATACTTTCTCATCTTCCATTGCATATTACGTTCTCATCTTATCTATATATTTTTTTTTTTCATTTATCTTAAGGCCAAGCTCCTGTGATATTTAATGCATTTTGTTCTGCTTATAAGGACGGCATCATCAGCACACTCTAGGTCAGCTAATTTTCTATTATCATACCAGCCTAATCCTCCGCCACCATCTCTAACTGTTCTACGTATAACAATATTCATGAGAAGGATAACCAAGATATGTCAATGTACATTCCGCTGGAGTAATCCGATGTTTAATGGGATTTGCTTTCATAGGACTTTACTAACATTAACCTTGCGCTTTTGATGGTCATGAATAGACTTGATAAAATTCACAGAGACCTATGAAATTAAAGCAACAAAGAAAGTTTAAGATGTTCCTTATTCTTAAAAAAAATGCAGATTGCATAGAAGGATGTCATAACATTAGAGATAGAATAGAAGTATTGATTATCAAGATGGATACGAAGTAAAAGCTAGAGATCATTCAAATATATGCACCAAGAACTTCCCATATAGAGGAGAAAAAATGTAGGTATGTTTAGATAATTATTGAAATTTTTTATGGTGATTTTAATACGTAAGCAGGTCAAAAGGAGAGAGGAGAATCAGTATTACGGAACTATTGAGGAGCACAAGAAATAACAGGAGAGACATGCTTGTAAAATTTTTTCAGGGAAATAACCTTATAAGGATGAAAATTTAGAATCCCTAGTTTATCAACGAAAAAAATATTACATTTTATTCCCATTGAAAAAAAAATTATTTAGCTAGAAGTGTTGCAATGTTGAAGAAGATGAAATAAAGCGGCCATAGAATGGATAAGCAATATATATATATATATATATATATATATATATATATATATATATATATATATATATATAAAGCTCTCATTGTTCCACCAAGTTGCTCATCCGCTTATACGAGTATAACCGTTGATAAACACACGCACGAATGCACACACACAGACACATACACACACACATACACACACACAAACACACAAATATATATATATATATATATATATATATATATATATATATATATATATATATATATATATACATATGTTTATATATATATATATATATATATATATATATATATATATATATATATATATATATATATATATATATATATATATATATATATATTTATATATATGTGTGTGTGTGGGGGGGGGTGTATGTTCGTGTGTTGTTTGTGCATGTATGTCTTTTCTTGTATGATTTAGTTATTTTTATGGGTATGGGAATCTATGCATATAAACAAAAAATATATTGATTTAATTCTCTTCCGCATTTACACCAACTGCAATCTCTATTTATTGATTTGACACAAAACATTTCCAATATTCTCGTTATGAGTTATTATATAATCCATATCATCAGTGACACTCTTTTCGTATATGAGTCAGTGTATGTATATGGGAGAATAAGTCTTTTAGAGATATGAAAAACGTACATATATTTTTTTCTTAATTTCGTATCTTTTTCGCATAGATTAATATGTAATTTAGCTATAGTTCTTCAACGGCTTAACATTGATGTTGACATTTATTTTAGTAATTCCGATGTTAGACACCAGCCACCCATTGAGATATTACCGCTAGAAAGTTATTAGGTCTTTGGACTGGGTCCTTCTGTCTTGTTGCGGTTCATTTTCCCTTCGCCTACCCACACACACACACACACACACACAC
>NC_090741.1:138213394-138223394 GCF_036898095.1 Palaemon carinicauda | reverse complement strand
GATCCTCGATATTTTCCTTATCTTCCTATTTGTTTTATTTTTCATTATTTATTTCTTCCAGTTTACAAATCAGCAAATACACACAAATTTCGTCAGTACTCTACCTCCTATGTACAGCTTCAGACTATTAAAAAATGCCTAGTTCACCGAGTAAGGAAATGTGTTGGTAGCCCTGACCCTAAGACAGTAAATATCACCATACAATGGTAGCATAAGATTATTGCCACCAATATTATTGCTTAAAGAGATCGATGAGGAAATCAAACATTACGTCAATACGGCCATTACGTCAAGTAGGCCTACTTATTGCATCATAATAGGATGGCATACCGTAACCCAAGAGTGTAGATATTGCATGTCAGATTCTGTATACTACTTCAAAAGGATATCGTAATCTGGCTTGAAATGGAAAATACATTATCTAAGTCTCTCTCTCTCTCTCTCTCTCTCTCTCTCTCTCTCTCTCTCTCTCTCTCTCTCTCTCTCTGGACTTCGTTCGACATGTACATAATACGAACATTAAGAGACTATAGCTAGTATTAACATTAGATTTCTTTAACATAATCATTATCAGTACCAACAAAGCACTATTAATATTAGAAATGAGTACCTAATAATCGGAATTACAGAGTGGAGACAAAAAGGCATATTATATATTTTCTACAGAACAAAAACATTCAGACGAAATATAAGATATGCTTCAAATATCTCGAAAACCTCTAGTCTGTATGTGTTTACTGCCATTCTGACCAATCAAAAGAAGACCGAATGCTATGCTTGGCAAGACTTATTAGGTGTATTTCCTGTACTAACTACATAGGAAGCTTAATTTGCCTTTTCGATATTCATATGATATCAGAACACCGTCACATCGCTTTTATAATAGAAGGCAAGTGACTGGATATATATATATATATATATATATATATATATATATATATATATATATATATATATATATATATATACATATATGTATATATATATATATATATATATATATATATATATATATATATATATATATATATATATATATATATATATACATTAACTCAATTCATCTTTAGACAAATATAGAGGACACCCAAAAATTCATATCAATAACAGTATTGAACAGCTTCATTGACAACCCTATTTGTGTTCCAGGCAATATGATCACAATCTGGCTGGGTTTAGGGCCGATATGGCCTCTTCCTCCTTCACTTGGATTTCCTGTCTGGGTTTTATTGCATTAATTTTGCAACACTTACCACAAATCAATGCTTTTCATTATCATATCAAGCATTAAGCTCCTACATTTGTAGTTATCACTTACAGGGAAAAATCTCTCTAAGCTATATATGTCTCTAAGTAATATATATGTATGTTTACTTCAAAGATCTTCCATCAACTTCTTACATAATAATATTTCTAATATACTTATGCATTCATTGGGGACAAGGGTTGGTTTTATTCTCACTTATTATTTGTTTTCATTCTAATCAGAGTCTATGACTTGGAATCTTAATCTCATAGTGAGGTCAAAAATACATTTATTATTATTCATAGTTAGGTTTTAAAAAAGTTTAATAAAAAAAAAAAAATACCCAGTAAGGAGTTATTTCGCCAATAATTCTTCTCGGAAGACTAAGCAGCGATCACTGAGCATGGTTTAGTCGCCACTAGTTATTCATGCCCTGGTCTCCCACGGATGCACATTGTTGAGGAATGGTCTCCTCAAAAAAAAAAAAAAAAAAAAAAACAACATAGCTTGTGTTTTGAGGTATTTTATGCCATCAATGAATCTTACCAAAAGTCTAAGCTGCAATCCGTAACCATAGATTAGTCACGGCAGGTAGCAGATAGTCGACGGTTGACTGAGGACTGATCACACTTTGGTCTCGCTTGGTTTCAAATTGTTGAGGAATGGTCCGCTCCATGAAAATATCATTCCAAGCCCCACTTGAAAGTCCCTTGATAGATGTAGGTAGAGCTTATGTTCAATGTCTATTGAGCAAATTGAGTATATAAACCAAATAGGCAACTGCATATTGATGATAGGTTATATAGTTTCTTTCCAAATACTTTACTTAGAGATTTCATTAACTACCTAACTATGGTTATTATACCCTCAACTTTATACTTTAATACTGACTCCTTAATCTCATAGGCCGATATACCTGAAGGTAAATCTGAAACTGCTCGACAAAAGAGGAATTTTTCTTCCTACTTTTTCAATAAATCATTTTACTTGTCTAATCTTCCCTGATATTCGTGGCAATTATTACTGGTTTCAGTGGTCCCTAGCCATTCTTAAAAGATTAATTAAAGTTTCCATGAAACATCTTCACTTTAACACCATCTATGATCATTGAATATACCTTGAACAATGCTTAAATGTTAAACTGAAAAAAAAACCTTTCCCTTGGGTTGGGGAACCAGGCAGGTCCCGACAACTAGGAACCACACGAGGAGTTCCTCTTTAATATGGTATCCACCCATGTGATCACACCTGACCTTATTTTTTGCTGGATATCAGGTTATCATTAGAGGTTAGGTCAAAGGTATTTGTAGAAACTCAGCATTACTCACAATGGTACTTACCTCACTACATAAGGTACATGCATTTGAGAACATCTTTTTATTATCCATTTTTTTTTTTTTTTTTTTTTTTGTAATATGTATCAACAGATGAATATGGTTTGCTCTGAAAGAAGTCCTTATTCATGTACACTTGAAACGGTGTACTTACAGAGATAAGGAACCACAGCCTTATCAAAACATTTCAGAACTACATCTTCAGGAACTATGGGCATGTGTGCCTTATGGTGTTCAAATACTACAACGCTGACAATACCTTGCTTAACAACTGTGCTAGGTTTCACCATTTATACTTTGTAATGCCGTATATAATCCGGCTTCTATTTGTGCATCCTTGTCTGTAATATTTCCAAATACACACGCACGGCTGCGAATTGCATGACTTGTGTGGTTTTGAGCAGTCCATCATACTTTGAGCTGTCTTTACTAGAACTTTAAAAAAAAAAATTCTCTGCTGCTCATTTTTGCGTAAGATGTATACCGCACACACCACTATTTGGTTGATTGACTTGGCAATTGTTCTTGATATATTACAACTGTATATTGTAACAAATGATCATGTTATTAAACTAAAAAGAGATCGGTATCCTTCAATGATATATTAAATTCAATGTATAAAGGTAGCCTAGCCATGAGAAGCACCTCATTAAAAATGACAGCAGTCATTGACCACCAACGTAAAATTCCCTATGGCATTCTACATAGCTATTACCTGAAGTCTACCTTATCAATTATAAGTTTCTTTGGCCAATCAGTTGTACTGTGTAAGTGAGTGATTAGGTGATAACTGAGGGGTGAGATGAATGAAAAAAAGTTAATTGAACAGCCATCAAGTTTATATACATCAACTTCCGAGGAATAATGTCACAAAAAAACCAACATAATAAAGGTTAGGCTAGTGCAGTGGTTCCCAACCTTCTTTCAGGCGACCCCAATCATGCACCTCAAGCCATGACCGCGACCCCACTAGTTTAGTTGTGTAAGTATTATTACATATTAATAGTTGTTGGCTGTGAAAGTAAGGGGCAGTAAATATCCTTCTATAAGATAGGTACTACAATATTATAAAAGACAAAACTAACACCATTAAATTCTATTATAGCATTATAATTTTAAGGCTTAATATTAATAAAAAAAAACCCACTTCTGGAATAATATTTTGTCAAATTCTACAAAAACAAACTAAAAGTATATATGAATGTTTCTGTTGCATGGTAAACTGACTTTAATGGGAGCCTTGGCCCTGGATCATGATGCTAAGTTTCTTTATTCGTTGTTCAGTCGTAGAAAAAGGGTAGGTAGCAAGGAAAGTGAAGGGGCAAGAAACAAGGAGGAGGCGGTGTAGAGAGGAGGGGATGGGTCAAGGAAGGGGTAACAAGGAAAAGAGGTGTATTATAGCTGCAAATCGCAGTAAATAACACGAAGCAAAAACGAAAAAAAATCAATGATATACAGCACTCCAAATCTGGCCAAAACAACAACTTCAAAAACCGACCATATACAATACTCCAAATCTCTGAACAACAGGCAAAACAACAACCTCAAAAACCAATGACATTAAATCCTCCAAATCTCTTAACAACTACCAAAAAAATAACCTAAAAAACAGCATCATAGAATCCTCCAAATCTCTAAACAACTGCCAAAACAACAACCTCAAAAACCAATGACAAAATCCTCCAAATCTCTAAACAAGTGCCAAAATAACAACCTCAAAAACCAGCTACATATAATCCTCCAAATCTCTAAACAACTGCCAAAACAACGACCTCAAAAATCAGTGACTTAAAATCCTCCAAATCTCTAAACAACTACCAAAACAACAACCTCAAAAATCAGTGACTTAAAATCCACCAAACCTCTAAACTACTGCCAAAACAACAACCTAAAAAAACAGCGACATAAAATCCTCCAAATCTCCAAACACCTGCCAAAACAGAAACCTCCTAAACCAATGACACAAAATCCTCAAAATCTCTAAATAACTGCCAAAAGTACAACGTAAAAAACCAATAACATAAAATCCTCAAAACCTCTAAAGAACTGCCAATACAACAACCTCAAAAATCAATGACATAAAATCCTCCAAATCTTTAAACAACTGCCAAAACTACAACCTTCAACACCAACGACATAAAATCTTCCAAATCTCTCTAAAGAACTGCCAAAACAATAACCTCCAAAACCAATAACATAAAATCCACCAAATCTCTAAACAACTGCCAAAACAACAACCTCAATAACAGGTGACATAAAATCCTCCAAATATCTAAACAACTGCTAAAACAACAACCTCAAAACCAATGACAAAATCCTCGAAATCTCTGAACAGCTGCCAAAACAACAACCTTCAAAACCAATGACTTAAAATCCTCAAAATCTCTAAACAACTGCCAGAACAACAACCTCCAAAACCAATGACATATAATCCTCCAATCTCTAAACAACTGCCAAAACAACAACCTCCAAAACTAATGACATAAAATCCTCCTAATTTCTAATTAACTGCCAAAACAACAACCTAAAAAACCAGTGATATAGAATCCTCAAAATCTCTAAACAACTGCCAAAACAACAACCTCAAAAACCAATGACTTAAAATCCTCCAAATCTCCAAACAGTGGCTAAAACAACATAAAAAATCAATGACATAAAATCATCCAAAACTATAAACAATTGCCAAAACAACAACCTAAAAAACCAATGACATAAAATCCTACAAATCTCAAAAGAACTGCCAAAACAAAAACCTCCAAAACCAATGACATAAAATCCACCAAATCTCTAAACAACTGCCAAAACAACAACCTCAATAACAGGTGACATAAAATCCTCCAAATCTCTAAACAACTGCCAAAACAACGACCTCAAAAACCAATGACAAAAAATTCTCCAAATCTCTAAACAATTGCTAAAACAGCAACCTAAAATGCCAATGACAAAATCCTCCAAACCACTAAACTACTACCAAAACAACAACCTAAAAAACCAGCGACATAAAATCCTCAAAATCTCTAAACAACTGCCAAAACAGCAACCTCCAAAACCAATGACATAAAATCCTTAAAATCTCTAAATAACTGCCAAAACTACAACCTAAAAAACCAATGACATGAATCCTCAAAACCTCTAAACAACTGTCAGTAAAACAACCTCAAAATCAATGACATAAAATCCTCAAAACCTTTAAACAACTGCCAAAAACTACAACCTTCAAAACCAACGACATAAAATCCTCCAAATCTCTAAAGAATAGCCAAAACAACAACCTCCAAAATCAATAACATAAAATCCACCAAATCTCTAAACAACTGCTAAAACAACAACCTCAATAACAGGTGACATAAAATTCTCCAAATCTCTAAACAACTGCCAAAACAACAACCTCAAAACCAATGACAAAATCCTAAAAATCTCTGAACAACTGCCAAAACCACTAACTTTAAAACCAATGACATAAAATCCTCAAAAACTCTAAACAACTGCCAAAACAACAACTTCCAAAACCAATGACATAAAATCCTCCAATCTCTAAACAACTGCCAAAACAACAACCTCCTAAACCAATGACATAAAATCCTTCAAATCTCTAAATAACCGCCAAAACAACAACCTAAAAAACCAGCAATATAAATTCCTCAAAATCTCTAAACAACTGCCAAAACAACAACCTTCAAAACCAATGACATAAAATCTTTCAAATCTCTAAAGAACTGCCAAAACAACAACCGCCAAAACCAATGACATAAAATCCTCCAAATCTCCAAACAATGGCCAAAACAACAACCTCAAAAACCAATGACATAAAATCATCGAAATCTATAAACAATTGCCAAAACAACAACCTAAAAAACCAATGACAGAAAATCCTTAAAATCTCTAAAGAACTGCCAAAACAACATCCTCCAAAACCAATGACAAAATCCTCAAAATCTCTAAATAACTGCCAAAATAACAACCTCAAAAACAGGTGACATAAAATCCTCCAAATCTCTAAACAACTGCCATACAACAACCTCCAAAACCAATAACATATGATCCTCCAAATCTTTAAACAACTGCCAAAACAACAACCTTAAAAACCAATGACATAAAATCCTTCAAATCTCTAGACTACTCCCAAAACCACCACTTCCAAAACTAATGACATAAAATCCTCTAAATCTCTAAATAACTGCCAAAACAACAACATCCAAAACCAGCGACATAAAAGCTTCCAAATCTCTAAACAACTGCCAAATCAACAACATCAAAGACCAATGAGAAAAACCTCCAAATATCTAAACAATTGCCAAAACAACAACCTAAAAAACCAGCGACATAAAATCCTCCAAATCTCTAAACAACTGCCAAAACAACAACCTCAAAAACCAGCGACATAAAATATTCAAAATCTCCAAACAACTGCCCAAACAAAAACCTCAAAACCCAGCGACATAAAATCCTCCAAATCTCCAAACAACTGCCAAAACAACAATCTTCAAAACCAATGACATAAAATCCTCCAAATCTCTAAACAACTGCCAAAACAGCAACTTCAAAAACCTATGTTATGAAATCCTCCAAATCTCTAAACAAATGCCAAAACAACAACCTCAAAAACCGATGATAAAATCCTCGAAATCTCTAAACAAATGCCAAAACAACAACCTCAAAAACCAATGACAAAACCCTCCAAATCTTTAAACAACTGCCAAAACAACAACCTCAAAACCCAATGAAAAAACCCTCCAAATCTTTAAACAACTGCCAAAACAACAACCTCAAAAACCAGCGACATAAAATCCTCCAAATCCCTCAACAACCGTCAAACCAACGATCTTTTCTACCGAGTTACCAGCGCCGCAGACGGGCCAACTTCACAAGAACATACGAATAAAATAACACATCTAATATCACAATTATTTTATTAAATGAAATAATAATTGAAACAATACAAATTCACAAGAGGTAAATAAAAAGGAAGAAGGAGGAGTAAAGATGAGGAGAGGAAGGGAAGTGGCAACTTCATTGAATATTCTTTTCAAACCTTAAATTCTGCTATCTCCTATATAATTTTCTATTACCTTTTACAAATCTTTCCATAAACACTGAATAAAACTATGTAAAGTGGATTTTTATACCTTTTCTAGTCTAAATTATTAAACAGATTTCACAATCGCTTATAGTATTTTAGTTGTGTGAGGGGTCTCCCACTCTAACTCTTACAAAACGTAAGGTTTCTAATTAAGAATTAGATGATTAATTTCACGTATATAAGCAAAGACACACACACACACACATATATATATATATATATATATATATATATATATATATATATATATATATATATATATATATATATATATATATATATATGTATTATCAACGTATTTATCTTTATATATATATATATATATATATATATATATATATATATATATATATATATATATATATATATATATATATTAACACTACATCGTGTTCAAATAAAAATAAATTTCTACCTCATACTTGGGATCGAACGCTGGCCCCTTCTAATAAAAGGCCAGGTCGAAACCAACCATTCCACTAGAGGCCATAAAAAGCATCGGAACTTAAAGCTACCCAGCTGTTAAGGATTTACCTGGCGAGACAGCAGTCTCTTACCAGCGAGTTTTACCGGACTTCCCGGCCCACCACGTGACACAATTGGTAGTAATTCATTCAAATTACCCCTAATGAGTCAATATATATATATATATATATATATATATATATATATATATATATATATATATATATATATATATATATATATATATATATATATATTTAGATTATCCTATTATTTATCAAATATCTTCTCCACTAAAATTATTTTTCTAATCTCCGAATAGATTGATTATAATCTGAGAAAAAAAAATCACATTCCGGAAAAAGCTCTTAAAATTTTGAATATACGGAAGAGGAAATATTAAGTTATCATATCTCGATTGGCAAAACGTCATATAAAGACTTCTCTCTCTCTCTCTCTCTCTCTCTCTCTCTCTCTCTCTCTCTCTCTCTCTCTCTCTCTCTCTCTCTCTCTCTCTCTCTCTCCCTGAAAACTAGACAAAAATATCTTATATCTACTCCCTCATGTTTTTATCTCTGGTGTTATTATTCTTTGATAGATAATAATAAAAGAAAGGAAATGTTTATAGGAAGTCGTAACATTTAATAGAAAATGAATGATATTTCATTAAACTCGGAGTTTCAATGATGTAATAATTGCTCTCTTCAGTCTTTATTATTTATTCTTTATGATTTTAAATAGGATTATTACAATATGTTTTTGTTTGTTTTTCAGCGCGTGTGTGTATACCAACGTACTTACTTTTCTATCGGAAAAGAGTTGATATAGAGTTTAATGATGCAACCGAGAGGGTTCTTAGTTTCCATTACCACTAAACCATTACTTATTGACTCCTACAATAAGTACACTTCATTATACCTTAAGGACCTAATCCGGTGTTCCCTGATCTCTATATTACTTCTTCGTTTACAATAACCTTGGAAGACTCAAGCAGTAACAATATGTAGTCGGAACACTGATACTATGCAGTGATAATGGTGATGATAACGCCTGCTAATACTGCTTTGTTGAGGAGTAAAAATATGAATATTGTATAGAATGATGGATCGTGTAGGATTACACTCTATCTATTAGACAAGTAAAAACTACTGTAAATAACTTCAATTCCCCCCCCTCTCTCTCTCTCTCTCTCTCTCTCTCTCTCTCTCTCTCTCTCTCTCTCTCTCTCTCTCTCTCTCTCTCTCTCTCTCTCTCTCTCTATTTTCATAAGCAAGGCCACCAGTTTTTTTCTTTTGGCTATTTGCCATATACATAATGTCTATCTTTTAATTTAATGGGACAATGATCGAGGTCATAAGACATTTAAGAATTGCTTAAGTTGTATTTCTGTTACGTACAGGAAGAGCACCACTTACGTTGCATACTCTAAAATAATGTTCAAGGTTTCTTGATTTTATTGCTACTTAAGATATTGAAAAAATAAAACCCACGAGAATCTATTTTAATATAAGAGGGATACCCTGCGTTTATTATAATTTTGTAATTAAATAACGCCTTGTAAAAAAACCTGGGATGAAATATCAAAAGAAAAAGAATGTGGCTTTGTGGTTAAAAAAATTCAATAGCCATTTGCCCCTCTTTATGTAGATCAATATAAATCGCTTTTGAATTATCCATCTCGTCCACTTCCAATCTTCCCTTCCAATATCTTTCGCACCATTAATCTTGCCCGTTCAAGGTTTCCCTCTTTTCCCTGCACGTTATACATAAAAATCATACACTTTGTCAAAACCTATCTTCCTTTATCTTTTTATGTTAGCAAAAAAGATTTGCAATTCAATATCATTATACGTTGTTATTTTCAGTCTTTTTCAC
>NC_090741.1:138198394-138203394 GCF_036898095.1 Palaemon carinicauda | reverse complement strand
GTAATAGAGTGGGAAGATTAATAAAGATTGGCTCCTTCTAGAGCTCAAGATATTCTTGATAAGTGCTACTGGAAAGACTTTTAAAGCTTCAATTCCCTTCCATGATATCTTTGTCATACTATTTGATTTCTTTTCCTTTTTTTATTGTTTGAATATACTAATTTTCTGAAAGAAATTTTTTTCATGTCATCGTTTTTTCACTCTCTTCTATCATCTCTGCATTTTTTGCACATAGGCAACAGGCATTGACACATGCTTCAACCAAGTCCATAATGAATGCATATGAATGAAACCAATTGGAAGAAATCCACTCCTTCTTGTGAATATAACATACACAGATTAAATCATCTATGAAACGTTTATTGTTGCTTAACTAAGTTTAAAGAAAAAATCTAGTCTGTCCCATCCATATATCTTTTTTCAATAAGTTATATATTTCAGTTGGTACTTTCTTTTCATTGGATATTTCATTTATTTTAATATTTTGTCAAAATTCCTACTAGTATAATCAAGCTTTCTATAAAATAGCTTATTTCATTCTCTTTTTTGAACATATTAATGTCATTTACATTATTTCTCATTCACAATATTTTTTTTAAGATATTAAACACAGAAGCCATTTCCACTTCACTTTCTTATTGACATTTTATTAACTTCTTCAAGATTCCAAAAAATAATTTCTTTTTACTTAAGAGAAGATTGATTACTTAAGTAAAATTATGTGTAAGATCTTCTTAGTGAATAGTTTCATATTTATTTCAACAACTCTTGATCAGTTTTTGAGAATCGGCTTTTTCATTGCACACGAAAAAGAAGAGAACTGCGAATGGATGAGTAGGATGTAAAACTTATTAAAGTCATTTGATTAATCATAGAAATATAATACCTGATTAGTTCACTGAAATGAATAGTATACAATTTTTTTTCAAACATTTTAACATGATATTCCCTCGAATAGCATTATAAAAGATAAATGGAAAATACACTGATGATTAAGACGGGCAATAAAAACGTTAGAAAAAAAAAATTATGCAACCATCATAAAGAACTAAGTAAATGTTGGCATCAGATAATAATATCAATAAAAACAATAAGAAATTTGATATACCTTACGTTTTTGTCGAGTAATTCAAGATGAGATTCAAGACCGGACACATACACACACAAGCACACAAACAAAAAACACACACAGACACACACACACACACACACACACACATATATATATATATATATATATATATATATATATATATATATATATATATATATATATATATATATATATATATATACCAAGGCACATCCCCCAATTTTGGGGGGTAGCCGACATCAACAAATGAAACAAAAACAGCTTGGTTCCTTCAAATAACTTAGTGGAAAGAAACATCATAGAGTCCAGTTTCATAAAAGAAACCTTTGAAAACAACTTGAATATTGGTCATGGAATGTATAAACTCAACGCCTTTATATGTAAAGAGATTTGTAAGCTATATAAAAAAAACATTAACCACCTAATGTAGAATTGAATGTATTGTGAATAATTAACGTCGCTGTGAAATTAATATTTAGACCTAAGCTACCATTCATTAAAGGGTACAATTATTTTATAAAGTATGCATAAGTACATTGGCACTATATAGTGTTATGCTAGATATAATTATTGATATATACATGATTATATGTTTATGATATTAATGTTGTATGTATATAAATGTATATATACATATATATGTATGTATATGTATGTATGTGTGTATATATATATATATATATATATATATATATATATATATATATATATATATATGTATGTTTGTGTATATATGTATATATGTATATGTATGTGTATACTGTATATATATATATATATATATACATATATATATATATATATATATATATATATATATATATATATATATATATATATATATATATATATATATATATATATATATATATATATATATATAATGTATGCATGTGTATGTTTTGCTTATGTTTTATATAAATAAGGCTACGGTGTTTTCATATAAATAAACTGTAATGGAAGTCAAAAAACAAGAATTTACCCGCCACCAGAAATGACCCTTTTTGGCAGGTGTGTAATGAGCTTGGGTTTCTGCCCATTTAACACCTGACCCAAGCCCAGGTAGCTGGTAAGGGAGTGTCATTGTTCTCTAAATCTCTATATGTATGTTCGTACGTTTACTTTCCCTATAAAATGTAAAGAAACCTCTCTCAATAAATCAGTCCTTTGAAGAAGTATCACGAAACTAGTCAGGACTTAAGAGTATATTTCGTATTTTCATTTTCCCTGTGGTTCTTCTGCCTCTGACCATCACGTTTTCCTGTGATTTTTACGCATATATATATATATATATATATATATATATATATATATATATATATATATATATATATATATATATATATATATATATATTTATATATATATATATATATATATATATATAAATATATATATATATATATATATATATATATATATATATATATATATATATATATATATATATATAGAGTAGGTAGTAGGTTGGCCAGGGCACCAGCCGCCCATTGAGATACTACCACTATAGAGGTTTTGGATCCTTTGACTAACCATACAGTAATGCATTGGATCCCTCTCTCTGTTCACGTCTTATTTTTTTCTTTGCCTACACTTACACAGAATAGTCTGGCCTATTCTTTACTTATTCTCGTCTTTCCTCATACACCTGACAACAATGAGATACTTAACTCTTCATCACCCTAGGGGTTAATTACTATACTGCACTTTGTTCAGTGTACTTTCCTCTTGGTAAGGGTAAAAGACACTCTTTAGCTATGGTAAACAGTTCTTCTAGGAGGAGGACACTCCAGAATTAAACAATTGTTCTCTAGTCTTGGGTTGTGCCATAGCCTCTATACCATGGTCTTCCACTGTCTTGGGTTTGAGTTTTCTTGCTTGAGAGTACACTTGGGCACACTATTCTATCTTATTATTATTTTTTTTTCGTCCACTTGTTTTTTTTGAAATGGTGTGTTGGGCAGGCTTAATAGAAGGGCCATGGATGCCTGGTGGTTTATCAAGAGGTTTTCTTATCCTTTTTCAGATTTTTTTTTCTTCTCAAAACCATCCCTACTGTCCTCCCTTCATTTGAAGTGGCTATCCTAGAGGGTATTTAGCCTTGCAGGGTGTATCGGCTCCTCCATGTTGACCAGTTTTACCGACTTTTTACTAAAGTGTATGGGTATCATCAATCACTTTTATAATTCTGCACATATTGTTTTTGTTATAATTCTTGTTAATCTAGTTTTCAAGTATGATGTCTCTTTTTTTATTTCTATTAATTCTTAGTCTGTCTGGACACATTAAGCGAAATCCGGGACCAGTATGTCGTAGATTTTGTCAATGTAGTCTTCTTTATTGCAGTATTCGTGGTCTTCATGCAAATATCCAAGACCTTACAATTGCGTCCAGACAGTATGATACTCTTTTGTGCTCAGAAACTTTGGGTTCTAATATGAGGCACTCATCTGAGCTCCTTATAACTGCGTTTAAGAGGCCAATAATGTTGAAACGTGATATCATCCCTAGGGCCAGGGGAATGACCTAGTACCCTGCTTCTCATAAGTCCTGCTATTGATTTGGAGGTCATGAGATTCAGGTAATAAAAATTTGTGGCAGGCATAACAAGTTTAATTTGTGTTCGATCTACCGGAATCCAGACATGGATGATTCTATCTTCGATTGTCTTCTTACTATTATGGGTAAGATACAAGAAGATGATAGAAAGGCTTCTTTTGTCATTGTAGGTGATTTTAATGTTCACCATAGGGAGTGGTTAAGTTCTATCTCTCCTACCGATCGCCACGGCAAGAGAGCTTCAGACTTTGCCACTGAATCAGGCTGTGAACAAATCATAAATGAAGCTACTCACCGGTCTGGTAATTGCTTGGACCTCGTATGCACTGACTCCCCTGGCGTTATAACTAGTAAGGTTTGTTCTCCAGTCGGGACATCTGATCATGCCTTGATTTCATTAGTAGTGAAGACTGAGCAGCCTGTCCCTGATATATCATACTTTTGTAAAATTTATATGAAATCCCAAGCAGACTGGAATGGGATTTTACATGATCTTTTGTGCTTGAATTGGTCACAATTATATAGTAGTGTAGATCCTGTTGTCCTTTTGAAAGAGAATCTAGTCAAAATAATTAATAGGCATATCCCTTCTCGTGTGCTAAGGTATCGAGTGAAGGACAAACCGTGGTTCAATGATGATTGTAGACGTGATTATTTAGAGAAACAGGAGGCCTATCACCTTTGGAAGGGTAACAGATCAGATTTGACCAGTAACAACTATGCTCAGCTTCGAGCTTTTGCTCAGAGAGTTTATGCCTCAACTGAAAAGGAATACAATTTAATCATAAAAGAAACCCATTCTGGTACAACTCAGGAACATAAACGGTGGTCTACCCTTAAATCTGCACTCTTTGGTGTAGATGCAACGGTTCCTCCTTTACTTAAACCAGATGGCTCAGTCACTCACTGTCCAAAGGAAAAGGCAACCCTTTTGGCTGATGTTTTTTACAGTAAACAATGTAATGAAAAACTTGAATTTCCTCATTCCTGTTTTCCTGAGGCTAAACTAACTAGTTTAGCTTTTTGATGTTGTGAAAATAAAGCTCTGTTGAATGACCATGATGCTTATGGGGGTGTAGACCCAAATGGTATTTTTCCTTTGTTTTTTATAAAGACAGCAGATTTCTTAGCTCCAAAGTTATCTGTTATTATGCGCAAGTTAGCAAGAAGGGGAATTGATAATGTTACTCCTCTATGTAAATGTGTTTGTGGTAGCTCAAGTCCCACTGATTACTGCCCAATTTCCATAACTCACATATTATCTAAAGTTTTTGAACATCTTTTGGCATAACATCTTAATAGGTTTGCTGAAGGTAATCACCTACTCCCTAGTTTGCAATTTGGTTTT
>NC_090741.1:138175894-138190894 GCF_036898095.1 Palaemon carinicauda | reverse complement strand
TTTCTCGACCATACCCATTTTCTTAAAAATTTTGAATTTCAGAACCCTCAACAGGAATAGGTAGGGCTATTATTTGGTATTCCTTGATTTTCTTATCAACACGTCAAGTCATTCTCTTTAAAAACTCTGTGTCGGAGGTTTTTGGAATCAGAGTTTTCACATCTTATGCGATATATAACTTTTTTCATGAATGTTAGCATTTTACGATAGATGACTGACAAAATCAGGGAAACGATCCACAGTATCAAGCTAGGTAATCGTAGTTATTGAGGAGGATGAGAAAACTTTGAAAGGTAAATAAATTGTTTCATTTATTTTCTTTCCTCCCATAAACTAATGTCTATTATGAATCTGTATTTTTTTCCCTGTGAAATAAACTATCTCTATCGTGTACGAAAAGTTTTTCGTCACCATATTTACTTTACACAATTGAAACGAAATGTAAACCATTTTATGTTTCTTAAAATGTATAATTTCAGGAATCATGAGAAAAGTAGTATCTATGAATCTATTTATTAGAAATATGTGGTGAGAAATTAAGAAATATCTTATGATAGTTGTTTTGATGATTAAATCAATTCCTGAAAACTATTGAATGTAATTGGTGCATATCTTCCAAACGATATTTGTTATCGTTGTATTTTTTCCACACTACCTTTTATCTAAGAAAAAAATATAAAATTCGTGCTGTATTGAAAAAAAAAGTCCAATGACCATATATTTTAGGTCCTTTATAATTACATTGCCTTAAGCTTAAAATTTCATATAGACGTCAATAGTTTCTCATGATGAAAATAAAATATTATCCCCTGTCATTACACATGGAGAAAGATTATTTATATATTTTGTACGTGATAGGACAAAAAAGCAAATAAACTAGATTTGTTGAAGATATAACCAAAAAATCTTTCTTCATATGGAAAACATTATATACAAGGATTTCTGTAATTGGTAAGTCATTTGATTTATAGGACAAAGTAGTAGAAGAATGATACGCATTACAAAAAACAAGATTTCTATTCCCTTTTTTCAAAACTACAGCTTTATTATTTTTCTTTCTAGTACCTGGAGTTTAATAAATTTGCACTAAATACAGGATAAATTCTTGCAATAAATTACACTGAAAAATCTTCAACGCTGATGAATGAACCTTCAATATGAAAAACACTAAAAATAATAAATCAAATAGTTAAGAAATAGAAGGTCAGTAGTTTCCCGAAAGAAATAAAAAGTTGAAAACTCACAAGTTGATCATTGTGTCTGAGAAAATTCCACGCCTGTTGTCACACTGTCAGACTCTTAGACATATTTTTATTATTTGAGTTAAAATTATATCCGTAAAATTTCTTACAAACAAAGCAAGAGACCATGTTATTTCCATTCTGTTTGTTGCTACGTTTATTAATTAGAAGTATAAGGAAGGGCATTACAAAGGTACTTCTACGATTCTGTGTGTTTTAGGAAACAATCAATAAGAATTATTATGAATTCATTCCGGTCCTAAATGTTTATATCCTGACCACCTAAAAATCTCAAAGGAAAATGGCAACTCCCTACGGAATGTGAATGAATCCATCAATGGCAGTGTTTTTTTTCCTCTAATTGCTAAACGTATTGCTGGAACCTTAAAGTCTCAGATTATACTCCCAAGCCTTTTCTCCGAAAATTATGAAAATATTTAATATCATGTGATGAATTAGAAAAAAAAAAACAGAAAATATATGTATATATTTCCTGTTTGTTGTAGGAGAACTCAAAACGCATAGTAAGAACATGGAAAATAAACTTACTTGTACTTGGTATTGAAAACATGATGCACAATGATATCTGGAGAGGTATGGTGCAATCATTCATTGGCCTACTATATGATAGCTAGATATAAAAGATGAATCCCATTGAAATGAGAATAACATGTAATCAGTTATGTTGTGACAAGCAAAGAGTAGCTTGTGACTCAAAAGCGGGATGAAAGCAACATCGGGTATATATACACACTAGGTCCCGGCAAGAAGGTCACAAAATACAAACATGCTATTTCTTGCCCAAGAATTCCTTCAGTGTTTTGACGGTCGAGGGCATGGGGAAGTTCTGAACGGCTGCTACCTTCTCAGGGAGGGGAGGAACTCCTTCAGGAGTGATGCAGTGCCCTAAGAATGACACTTCATTGGCGTCAAAGGTACACTTGTCGTACCGGACTACAAGGCCATTTTGTTGTAGGCAGTCGAGCACAATGCGCAGGTGACGGAGATGTTCCTCTTTTGAGGATGAGAATACAAGTATGTCGTCCACGTAACATACACAAAAGGGGAGGAACCCTAATATGCCATCCATGAGACGTTAAAAAGTAGCCCAGCATTACGATGGCCAAAATGGAAGTTATTGAAGGTATATTACCGAAGCGAGTGGTGGTGGCGGTCTTAGGGATGCCTTCTTGGTTCATAGGCACCTGATAATGCCCCTTCAGAAGGTCCAGTGTGGAGAAAACCTTCCCTTTGTGCATGTAGGAGGTAGCATCGGCGATGTTTGGGAGGGGTTAGTGATCCGGTTCTGTTCAGGCGGCTGTAATCCCCACATGGACGGAGGGAGCAGTCTTCCCTCAGGACTATGTGTAAGGGTGACGACCATGGGCTGGAGGCCTTTTCGCAAAGGCACATTTCTTCCATTCCAGCGAACGTCTGATTGGCGGCTACCAATCGATCCTGTGCCAGACGTCTGAGTTTGGCGAAGGCTGGGGATCCCATTGTCTTAATATGGTGATAAATACCGTGTTTGCCAGGAGCCGTGCGCGTTTGGCGAAGTTCTGGGAGGAAAACTTCGAGGAACGACGTGAGGAGGTGGTTGTACGCATCCATAGGTGCGTTGATGTGGTGAGCAAGGTTGGAGGGGCCGGTTGAAGAGGTGTTGACAAGTACGAGTCTAAGTTGACCAATCGTCGGTGGTGGACATAGACCAGAAGGTGGTTATGAGAGAGGAAATCTGCACCGAGGATTGGCAATGTGACGTCAGTAATGAGAAACTTCCAATTAGATTTACAATTTCCGAAAAATAATGTGATGTTCTTGTAACCCTAGGTGGGTATCGCAGATCCGTTGGCAGCTGACAGGCAGACGTCAGCAGACTTAGAGAGACTATGTTGTGTCCTGAAGAGTTCCCTTTGGAAAAGACAGGCACCTATGTCTACCAAAAATCAAACGCCCGTTCCTGCATCATGTAAAAAGAAAAGTATAGAAACACGGAAGGCCTCTGCCATGAGCAATGGCCTACTTACACGTTTTTTGGCCACTGACAATCCTTAGCACATTCCGTCACGGCACCCCCGAGTGTAGAGTGATACTAGCAAAACTACAGCCCATTGGCCGCAGTAAGTTGATATAAAAGTCGTTGGTTGGGGCAAGAACATGTGGTGGGTGATGGGTGGCTTTGTCGCTGCACCAGCACATCACTGGGTAAGTGTGTGTGTCCTATGACATTCACGTCAGTTTCAGTTGAAGTTGAATAGGTGTCCTCTTCATCAGGAGTGGAGGCGTTGATGGAGGTCTTGAATGTCATGAAGTGGCTGTCCACAAGGGCGTCGGCTTTGGTACGGCAGCGTGTACACGTTCTGGAAAACGGAGTACCCAAAGGGCACAAAGTAGGTCCACCTCACGAGGAGAGTCACCTGCGGCAGGTTGCAGGCCAGCAGTACTGGTCATTTCCCCGAGGGTGAGCGAAGCTCTTTGGCTCCTCATCAGTTGTTGAGAGAGCTGAATAAGCTTTGCAATTCAGGCGGATGGCGACTGCGAGTACTGCTGCAGTAGGTGTGTTTTGAGGGCGTCATACGCCATTGGGGTGTCTCATTGTTTTCAAAGCCAGTCGCAGATATCCGGGAAGGTCTCCTGGGGTATCACCGCGAGAACATGATCTGCTTTGGGGGTTGAGCGAGTCACGCCCTTGATGCGGAAATGGACTTCTGTGCGCTGAAACCAAGCAGACGCCTATCCACTGGCGAACGACGAATCTTTCAATGGGGTTTCGCCAACTACTGTGGAGTACGTCATAGTAACAGTGAGGGGAGAGGGGTGGGGACAGGCGGGAGGAAAGATCTCACTTCTGGGTTCACCAAAGCAACGAGCCAAGAGTAGGTTGGGTCTCAAAAGCGGGAGGAAAGCAATTGAGTACTTTATTAAAGACAAATCAGGTATATATACACACTAGGTCCCGTCAAGAAGGTCACAAAATACAAAAATGCTATTTCTTGCCCAAGAATTCCTGCAGTACTTTGACTGTCAAGGGCGTGGGGGAGTTCTGAACGGCTGCTACCTTCTCAGGGAGTGGATGGACTCCTTCAGGAATGATGCGGGGCCCTAAGACTGACACTTCATTGGTGTCAAAGGTACACTTGTCGTACCGAACTACAAGGCCGTTTTGTTGTAGGCAGTCGAGCATGATGTGTAGGTGACGGAGGTGTTCCTCTTTTGAGGAAGAGAAATAAGTATGTCGTCCACGTAACATACACAGAAGGGGAGGACCCCTAAGAAGCCATCCATGAGACATTGAAAAGTAGCCCTAGCATTACGACGGCCAAAATAGGAGTAACTGAAGGTATATGTACCGAAGCGAGTGGTGATGGTGGTCTTGGGGATGTCTTCTGGGTTCATAGGCATCTGATAATGCCCCTTCAGAAGATCGAGTGTGGAGAAAACCTTCGCTTTGTACAGTTCTGTTCAGGCGGCTGTAATCCCCACACGGACGGAGGGAGCAGTCTTCCCTCAGGACGATGTGTAAGAGTGACGACCATGGGCTGAAGGCCTTTTCGCAAAAGCACATTTCTTCCATTTCGGCGAATGTCTGTTTGGCGGCTGCCAATCGATCCTGTGCCAGACATCTGAATTTGGCCAAGGCTGGGTATCCCGTTGTCTCAATATGGTGATGAATACCATGTTTGGCAGGAGCCTTGGGTTTTTGCCGAAGTTCTGGACGGAAAACTTTCAGGTACGACGTGAGGAGGTGGACGTTGGCATCCATGGATATGTTGATGTGGAGAACAAGGTTGAAGGGGACGGGTTGTAGAGGTGTCGACAAGTATGAGTCTGATTTGACCAATCGTCGTTGGCCGACATCGACTAGAAGGTGGAAATGAGAGAGGAAATACGCACCGAGGATTGGCAATGTGACGTCAGCAATGAGAAAATTCCAATTAAATTTTCCGTTCCCGAACAATAATGTGAGGTTCTCGTAACCGTAGGTGGGTATCGCAGATCGATTGGCAGCTACCAGGCAGACGTCAGCAGACTTAGACAGACTATGTCGTGTCCTGAAGAGTTCCCTTTGCAAAAGAGAACGACAGGCACCTGTGTCTACCAAAAATCACACGCCAGTTACTGTATCATGTAAAAAGAAAAGATTAGTAACACATAATGTCACCGCTACGAGCAATGGCTTACTTACACCTTTTTGGCCTCTGACAATCCTTTGCACATTTCGTCGCGGCAGCCCCGAGTGTAGAGTGATACTAGCAAAACTGCACGGAAGGGCGGCAGTAAGTTTGTATAGAAGGCGTTGGTTGGGGCGAGAACGAGAGATGGGTGATGGGTGGCTTTGTAGCCACACCAGCACGTCACTGGGTAGGCGTGTGTGTCCTATGGCATTCACATCAGCTTCGGTTTACGTTGAATAGGTGTCCTCTTCATCAGGAATGGATCGTTGATGGAGGTCTTGAAGGTCGTGAAGTGGCTGATCATAAGGGCGTCTGTTTTGGTACGGCAACGCGTACAGGTTCGGTTAAACGGCATACCCAAAGGGCACAGAGTAGGTTTACCCCACGAGGAGAGCCATCTGCGGCAGGTTGCAGCCAAGCGATACTGGTCATTTCCCTGAGGGTGAGCGAAGCCCTTTGGTCCCCCAACGGTTGTTGAGAGAGCTGAAGAAGCATTGCTATATGGGCGGCTGGTGACTGCGAGTACTGCTGCAGAAGGTATGTTTTGAGGGCGTCATATGCCATTGGGGTGTTTTCTTGTTCGCAAAGCTAGTCGGAGATTTCCGGGAAGGTCTCCTCTGGTTTCGCCGCGAGAACATAATCTACTTTGGTCATTGAGCGAGTCACGCCCATGATGCGGAACTGGACTTCTGCGCGCTGAAACCAAGACAATGCCTCTCCGCTGGCAAATGACGAATGTTTCAAAGGGGCGGTGACAACTATTGTGGAGTCCGTCATAGTAACAATGAGTGAAGGAGGGGGGGGGCCAGGCGAGAGGACAGAATAGACTTCCGGGTTCACCAATGTGACCAGCCAAGAGTATGTTGTGACTCAAAAGTGGGATGAAAGCAACTGAGTACTTTATTATAGACACATCGGGTATATATACACACTAGGTCCCGGCAAGAACGTCACAAATTACAAACATACTATATCTGGCCCAACCAGCAACCGGTTCTGTTAACAGTTAACAATTAAATAAGCAGACCTGTTAATACTAGTTGCTGTCAGTGCAAGGGGAGAGCGAAGATACAGAGGATAATATATACATAAATAAGAAATTTTGTTACTATGTAAAATCATGTTACACATGATTGGTATAATGTTAAACGTTTGTGCTTTATTTGCATCAATAAAAAAACTTAACCCTCGTGGAAACGTCCCTACATAACAATCTGTTGGATAGGAGATAGAGCCCCGCACAATTTCGAAAGTTTCTAGAAGTGTCTGCAACCGCATTTTCTTTGTTAACGATGGATAAGAGATTTAGTGGAGCCTATAACTCAGTGACCAGCAGACATTACCCGCATTCCCTGGTCCAAGATTGAGAGAGAGGTGACATGGGCGCTGATCATATGTATATATTATCCATCTCTAGGGTATAATCCTATCTCTTTCCTTTGCCATTCATGAGCCACCTTTAAACCTTTAAATGGAGAATAATACCATTTATTGTAATTTATTTAATTCATAGTATTACACTTAAGAAGTCAAGGTTCTTCCATTACTTGTAAAGAAACATGTCAACAAGTTTCCCGAAAAAAAAATATATTTATATAGACGAGTAACTTTGAAAATTCAAAGAGAAAAGAGATTTTATCATTATTGTTATTAACATTATTATTATTTTCATTATTATCATAATTTATATCATTATTATCAGAATCAACATTATTATTATTATTATTATCATTATTATTATTATTATTATTATTATTATTTTTATTATTATTATTATTATTATTATTATTATTATAATATTTAGTCTTGTTTATATATTGTATTTATTCTTATTTTTTCTTTATTATTATTATTATAATTATTATTATTATTATTATTATTATTATTATTATTGATAGTAGTAGTAGTAGTAGTAGTATATTTAACAGGCAAAACAACTATTATCGAAACATATAATACTTAGTTGCTTAGTTTTCTGCAATATATTGTGACGAGCCAAGAGAGGTTGTGAACCAAAGGCAATATGAAGTCAGTGCTTTATTATAGACACATCCGGTATAATATATCAAGTCCCAGCAAGAAGGTCACAAAATACAAACATGCTATTTCTTGTCCAGCCGGCAACTGGTTCTTTTAACAGTTAACACATAAATAGGCAGACATGTTAATAAAAGTTGCTGTCATTGCGAGGGAAAAGCGAAGATACAAGGATAATATATAGAAAAAAGAGAAATGTCGTTGCTCTGTACGATCATGTGACACACGAGAGGTACATGGCTCCCCCCCCCCCCCCCTCCCACCTTAAAAATGACATACATTACATGTTAAATAGGGCGTCCTGATCTAGAGAGGTGAACTGTAAGCGGGTTGTCTATCTTATATTTTATTTTTGGGTGAATATGGATGCTAATATTCAAAAATATTTATAAGCTGATATTTTTTACATAAAAATATCCTTTTTTTATTCATGTCTTTTTCGAATAAATATTCAATTAAAAGGTCAACTCTATGAATGAGATATATCTTTGAATACCATGATATGGCCGAGAAAATATATTCCATTCCAGGATTTAGTGAAAAATACACATTCATGAAATGGGCTCTTTGATACCCCAATTTTTGAGACGGATCATTTCCTTCAAGGATTTTGTTACTACTCTAATTCCAATGCCTGGGAGTGACTGATTACTGATTCTTAAATTAACGGAATATTGTACTTCTTTGAGGGATATTTCAAGATTAGGAACATTCTGGATATTCAATATAGGACTATTTAAATATTTGAAATAGTTAATATAATCATATTTCCTAATCATATAGATGTACCGACACATGCTTCTAAATATATTGTTTTTGTACATTTGTTTTC
Source organism: Palaemon carinicauda (assembly GCF_036898095.1). NCBI lineage: Eukaryota > Metazoa > Arthropoda > Malacostraca > Decapoda > Palaemonidae > Palaemon > Palaemon carinicauda. The sequence goes on along the minus strand of NC_090741.1, from coordinate 138,182,609 downwards.
CAGTCACCAGTGAATATTTTCCCAAAAACGCAATTTACGGCTGAATGCAGCCAAATCTACAACATGAGTTTATACGTTTTTATTGTTAAAGTTATTATTAAATTCAACAGGAAAGGTAAGTTAGTATAATGTATACAAATATATATACATACATATACATATGTATATATATATATATATATATATATATATATATATATATATATATATGTATATATATATATATATATATATATATATATATATATATATATATATATATATATATATATATATATATTTATATTTATATCTATCTATCTAGATACCTAGGTATCTATCTATCTATCTATCTATATATATATATATATATATATATATATATATATATATTTATATATAAAAATGTGTATATATATATATATATATATATTTATATATATATATATATATATATATATATATATATATATATATATATATGTATATATATATATATATATATATATATATATATATATATATATATATACATATATATATATATATATATATATATATATATATGTATATATATATATATATATATATATATATATATATATATATATATATATATATATATATATATATATATATATATGCATATACAGTATGACCCCTGTGGCCGCGAGGGCATATATAAATACTTAGAATAGCGCCAACGTATCCATGCGTGTCGTAAGAGGCGACAAAAGGGGACGGGACCAGGGGGGCTTGGAACTCCCTCTCCTGTATTATAATCCTGTGAGACATCAAAGAGGTGGAGCTTGAGTGAGAGTGACTTCTCCCCGCACTCTAGTTTTTGGGTGTCTGAATGTGTGTGGATATATTACGATAGAGAGTAAAATATATGAAATTGGAACTATGTTTGAGAATAGAAAGATGGATATATTGGCATTGTGTGAGAATGGTGAAGTGAGGTTTGGTGAAAAGTGTGGTAGAGTGTCTGGGATTAAAAGAGGATGAGTAAGAGAAGGCATGGCTTTATTGCTGAGTGAATGGATGGCAGGTAAAATAGTGGAATGGGAGGAGATATCATCTAGGTTAATGTGAGTAAGAGTTAAGTTGGGTAGGGAATGTTAGGCTTTTGTCAGTGGGTATGGGGCAGGTTGTTAGAAAAGTGAAGAAGAGCGGAATGAGTTCTGGAATGATTTAACTAGGTGTGTAGAAGTACTGGGTAGAAGGAATTATGTAGTTGTCATGAGTGACTTAAAAGCTAGAGTTGGCGCTGGAGAGGTAGAAGATATCATTGGGAAGTATGGCGTATCAGGTGAAAATGAGAGTGGTGAGGGAATGGTAGATATGTGTGTTGAGCAACAGAGGGTTATAAGTTCTAGCTTTTTAAAAAAGAAAGATAAATACAAGTATACATGGGTAAGAGTGGTAAATGGAAGAGTGCTAGCAAGTGCGCTAATTAATTATGTGTTGATAACTAAAAGAATGTTTGGAAGATTGAAAGACGTGCAAGTGTTTAGGAGTATGGCTAAGGTATGTCTAATTTTTTTTTTTTGGTGGAAAGAAAATTAGTTGTAGCAAAAGAGTGGAGGAATAGAGTAGGTGGATGTAAAAGGGAGCTAGTGAGGGTTGAAGAGCTAATAAAACCGGGGGTTAAAAAGTAAATTTCAAGGAAAGTTGAAAAAGGCATATGACGAAGTGAAAGTAAGAGAAATTGGTAATTTAGAGAAGGAGTGGAAGTTAGTAAAAGAAAATTTTGTAGGGTTTGCAAGTGATGTGTGTGGCAAGAAGTTTGCTTGAGGCAGCATGAGGATGGGCAGTGAATGGTGGAATGAAGGAGTGAAGGTAAAAGTGGAAGAGAAAAAGAGGGCTTCTGAAGAATGGCTGCAGATTAATAGGGTAGAAAAATACGAAAGATATAGAGAAAAAAATGTGGAAGTAAAGTGCAAAGCAAGGGAGGCTAAAAGGGCAGCTGACTTGGGGTGGAATCAGTGATTGGGTCATTCATATGAAAAGAATAAGAAGTTTTGGAAAGAAGTGAAGAGAGTAAGGAAGGCTGGTTCAATAATTGAAGAGCCAGTTAAAGATGGAAATGGAAGGTTGTTAAAAGGAAAGGAAAGAAAAAGGTGGGCATAGTATTTTGAAAGTTTACTGAATGTTGAGGATAATAGGGAGGCAGATATAATTGCTGTTGCAGGTGTTGAGTTTCCGGTGATGGGAGATGAGAATGAGAGAGAAATTACGAGAGAGGAAGTGAGGAGAGAACTAGATGAAACTAGAGTAGGAAAAGCATCTAGTATGGATGGTGTGAGAGCTGAGATGTTGAAGGAAGGGGGTGTGACAGTACTTGAATGGTTGGTGAGATTGTTTAATATGTAATTTGTGTTGTCAATGGTACCAGTAGATTAAGTTTGCGCGTGTATTGTACCACTATACAAGGGTAAGGGAGATGTGCATGAGTGTTGTAATTCAACGGTTATTAGTTTGTTGAGTGTAGTTGGAAAAGTGTATGGTAAAGTACTGATTAATAGGATTTACGATAAAACAGAGAATGCAATCTTAGAAGTACATGGTGGTTTTAGAAGAGGTAGGGGTTGTATGAATCAGATTATTACAGTTAGGCAGATATGCGAGAAATATTTAGCAAAAGGTAAGGATGTATGTGTTACGTTTATGGATCTGGAGAAAGCGTATGATAGAGTCGATAGGGAAGCAATTTGGAATGGGATAAGGTTATATGGAATTAGTGGAAGATTGTTGCAAGCAGTGAAAAGTTTCTACAAATGTAGTAAAGCATGTGTTAGGATAGGAAAATGATGTGAGCGATTGGTTTCCGGTGAAAGTGGGACTGTGACAGGGATATGTAATGTTACCGTGGTTGTTCAACTTATATGTTGATGGAGTGGTGAGAGAGGTGAACGCTCAAGTGCTTGGACGAGGATTGAAACTGGTAGACGAGAATGGCCATGAATGGGAGATAGATCAGTTGTTGTTTGCGGATGATACTGCACTTGTTGCAGACGCGGAAGAGAAGCTTGGCCGATTAGTGACAGAATTTGGAAGGGTGTGTGAGAGGAGGAAGTTGAGAGTTAATGTGGGTAAGAGTAAGGTTATAAGATGTATAAGAAGGGAAGGTGCTGCAAGGTTAAATGTCATGCTGAAGGGAGAGTTACTTGAGGAGGTGGATCAGTTCAAGTACGTTGGGTGTGTTGTTGCTGCAAATGGTGGAGTGGAAGCAGATGTAAGTCAGTGAGTGAATGAATTATGCAAAGTGTTAGGGCAGTTAAGGGAGTGGTAAAAAATAGAGGGTTGGGCATGAATGTAAAGAGAGTTCTGTATGAGAAAGTGATTGTACCAACTGTGATGTATGGATCAGAGTGGTGGGGAACAAAAGTGACGGAGAGACAAAAATTAAATGTGTTGGAGATGAAGTGTGTAAGGAGTATGGCTGGTGTATCTCGAGTAGATAGGGTTAGGAACGAAGTAGTGAGGGTGAGAACAGGTGTAAGAAATGAGTTAGCAGCTACAGTGGATATGAATGTGTTGAGATTGTTTGGCCATGTTGAGTGAATGGAAAATGGCTGTCTGCTAAAGAAGGTGATGAATGCAAGAGTTCATGGGAGAAGTACAAGAGGAAGGCCAAGGTTTGGGTGGATGGATGGAGTGAAGGAAGCTCTTGGTGATAGGAGGATAGATGTGTGAGAGGCAAGAGACCGTGCTACAAATAGGAATGAATGGCGTGTGATTGTGACGCAGTTCCGTTAAGCCCTGCTGCTTCCTCCGGTGCCTTGGATGACCGCGGAGGTAGTAGCAGTAGGGGATTCAGCATTATGAAGCTTCATCTGTGGTGGATAATGTGGGAGGGCGGGCGGTGCCACTCTAACAATACCAGCCGAACTCAGTTGAGTCCCTTGTAAGGGTGGGAGGAACATAGAGAGGAGACGTCATCTTTTCTGTTTCATTTGTTAGATGTCTGCTACCACCAAAATTGGGGAAGTGCCTTGGTATATATATATATATATATATATATATATATATATATATATATATATATATATATATATATATATATATATATATATATATATATATATATATATACATATATATATATATATATATATATATATATATATATATATATTTGCGTGTCTGTCTCTGTGTGTATATGTGTGTGGGTTTGTTTATGTGAATATGAATAGGTATATCAACAATAGCATTCCATTTCGTTTTTATTATTTTTCAATTGCTCAGTAAACGATTAATTTATACTGAAGAAATGTATTATTACTATTTTTTTTTTTACATTATACATTGCTACGAGTATTGTTTTACTGTCTCATGTCAGTACTACTAACTGTCTCTTTGATATTATATTTCATATTTGATGTTTATGAACCGTTTAGTCTTTTATATAGGTTTATGAGAGTTTTATAACAATAACTATCTTTTGCATTCAGATTATGTCCAACTAGTAATCCTATACGTAGTACTAAGCATGCATTCATTTCTCTCAGTTACTGATACTAAGATTTTTTTCATTTTCATTGCTACTCATATATGGCTTATATATTCCTTTGTCTTATTCATTCATTGGGCTCCATATTACTATTATTATAATTATTATTATTATTATTATTATTATTATTATTATTATTATTATTATTATTATTATTATTATTATTACTAACTAAGCTACACCCCAAGCTGGAAAAGCAAGATGGTACAACCGCAAGGGCTCCTACATGGAAAAATAGCCCAGTGAGGTAAGGATATAAGGAATAATTATATAAAATTTCTATTTCTCTTTCTCGGATTTACAAACACCGAAAATCTCATGTTAACTCAACGCTTTTTCTGTTGTTTTGCAATTAAAATAGAGTGGATAGAACTTAAATGCTTGGCTCACTTGTTATTTGACCTTCAAGACATATGAATATGCTTCTAGCGTTAATTGCGGTAAAATTCCAATTACAGGGCGTTGGATAGTGTTAATCTCAAATAATAATAATAATAATAATAATAATAATAACAATAATAATAATAATAATAATAATAATAATAATAATAATAATAATGACAAAATCCTTTCATGAGATTACTGTCTATCAGATTATGTTATACAAATACACTTTTCAAATAAATAACCTATACATTGAATATAAAAATTAGTATATGGTGCTCTCATATATGATATATCTTTTTATCTCAAGTCTTTCTGGTTTTTGACCTAGGTCAATGAATAAAAGTATACCGGGAAAAAATTCCATTTACAATTTATTTCTCCTTTTTTTTTGGCATTATCTTCAGCATTAATTCTGTGAATAGATAAGCAAGTATTAACATCAATCATCAGGCCATATACATGGCAGTATATAAATATTCTTTGACAAGAACTAATTAGGTGTATCATTTCTTTGTATATTAAAAAAATATATATATATCCTCTACTAGAGGTCACTTTAATTTATTACAGTTATGTTGGCTTTAACAAATATTTATGTTTTCTCTAATAGAATGGGAGGAAATTGTTTCCCAGAAAGACAATTCTCATTTTATATAACCACGAACAGAAATATGTTCTTTATATCTCACAAAAGCTTTTTACATTCATCATCTACACAAATTCAATATGAATTAGTTTCAAGGTCTCTTTGGGAGACATTGGCATCATATTTTCTTCAATATGGTGGTAATCCTATGTGTTCACCTGACTTAGCTTCGGTCTTATTATTTTTTTTCCTATTCGAACTAAAAATACAGATGTAATGTATTCGACATAGAAATCATAAGTAACTTTCATAAATACTACTATCATTTATGAAATTATATCTGGAAAGAAGATTTCGTAAAAGTAGATTTATTCAGATAAATGGATATATAAAATATAGAACATAGAAATTCATTTTTAATAGCATTTTGTGGACTCTGAAAAAGCCCTTGACAATGTGTACCGGCCAATTTTGTGGAGAGTTCTGTTATCATGGAGTTTTTTTTTTTAAATATATAAATTTGATTAATTCTGTTCATGAGCATAGCAAGCGCAAAGTTAATGTTAATGGAGTCATATCGAACAAATATCCAGTGAAAAGTGGAGTACTCTAAGGGAATGTGTTGTCACCCATGATATTTTTTCTCCTCATTGATAGTTTGAGATGGCGGAGAAAAATTGGACTGGTTGATAACAGAACATTAGCAGACCTAGAGTATGTTGATGACGCCATTCTTATTAGCAAAATGCCACAGGATTTACAAAGCTCGCTTAACAGAATGCATGAAATATCACATAAAATTAGGTTGAAGATAGAACAAAGGCATAGATGATGAGAACGGAATATGTAATGGAAGATGGTATATCATAGAAAAGGAGAAAGGATCAACTAGATGGAATCAAATATTTAGATATTTTGGAACTGCATATATAAATCAGGCTATATATCAGTTTAGTGAGATCGGTGTTACTTAGGTATATGGTCATAAGTCACTGTATGAAAATCAAGCAATATCCACCCGATTTTGTAGATTTGAGATAAAGCCATCAGAAGAATATTAGGAGTTAAAGAGCAGGACAGGATTAAAAATGAAACTCATAGAGATTACTCAAGTACCATATATGGATGAGATCATGGTGAAATTATTTGGGCATAATTTTTGCACTCCCCATGAGAGATCAGATCACCAACCTATCAGGCTCCACGTGGCACTAGCAGAGTTGGAAGACCAACGCCTACATGTTCGA
>NC_090741.1:138148394-138155894 GCF_036898095.1 Palaemon carinicauda | reverse complement strand
TTACTGCACTTCATATTTAGCATATACATCTTACATCAATTAAATAGCACGTATTATTTTTTTTTAAAGGCATTATGAAACCTTTGGTTACTATAAAAGTGATGGGAATCATTTGTCAAGAAGGTTATTTTTTGTTTATTTAAAAAAAAAAAAAACTATCATGCTCTATGCAAAAGAATATCATGTTAAAGTATATTATCAAATGATTTCATATCAGAAGAAAAACTAGGCATGCCACCTTTAGCATCCATTAAAAATTACTTTAAAATTTTTATGTACTCTTGATTAGAGTAACCACTAAATTCTTTATTTATTCGTTTATCTTTTTTCTTTTGTAAACTGAAAATATGTGGGTTGTGATTATTATTATTATTATTATTATTATTATTATTATTATTATTATTATTATTATTATTATTATTATTATAATTATTATTATTTCTTTAATTGTTATTATTATTATTATTATTATTATTATTATTATTATTATTATTGTTATTATTATTATTATTATTATTATTATTATTATTATTATTATTATTATTATTATTATTATTATTATCATAATTATTATTATTATTATTATTATTATTATTATTATTATTATTATTATTTTTATTATTATTATTATTATTATTATTATTAGCTAAGCAACAAATAGATAAAAGCAAGATGTTATAAGCTCAAGCCCAGTGAAGGAAAGATAAAAGGAAATGAATAAACGATATAAGTAATGAACAATTAAAATAAAATATTTTCAATAAATTAATAGCATTAAAATAGATATTTCATATATAAACTATAAGAGGACTTATGTCAGCCTGTTCAACATGAAAATATTTGCTGCAAATTTGAACTGATTCTACGAGCTGATTAGCGAAATCATTCCACAATCTGGTCACAGCTGAAATGAAACTTCTAGAGTACTGGGTAGTATTGAGCCTATGATGGAGAAGGTCTGTATATTAGAATTAACTGTATGAAACATATTAGGAATAAGATGTAACTCTCCGGGAAGTCTATGAATGTAAAAGTTGGTCGAAATTATAAAAAAAAAATATTTTGCAACATGCATAATGAACTAATTGAACGACGGTGTCAGAGATTAATATCTAGATCTGTAATAAGAAAGTTAATAAACCGTAAGTTCATGAGCAACAAATTAAGATGAGAATCAGTAGCTAAAGACCAGGCAGGTGAACAATACTTGAATCATGATAGAATGAAAGAAGTGAAACACTTCTTCAGAACAGATTCATCACCAAAGGGCCTAACAAAAAGACTTCAAAAACTTTAGATAACATGTGAGTTTTTGAAATTGGGTGGTAGTCAGTTGGACATGAGCAAACGTAAACATATTTATATAGTGGAGTAACATTACCAATTCTCCAACAAGTGCTAATAGCTCCTTTTCTTCTTAATTTGCGCAATATGACAGATAACTTTGAAGCTAAGATATCTGCTGTCTCTATAAAAAAAAAAAAAAAAAAAAAAAAAAAAAAAAAAAAAAAAAAAAAAAAAAAAAAAAAAAAACAGGAGAAATACCATTTGGGTCAACATCTCCATAAGCATCAAGGTTCATCATGAGAACTTGAATTTCCCGAAATTTAAAAGCTAAACTAGTTAGTTTAGGCGCAGAAAAACAGGAATGAGAAAGTTCAAATTTCTCATTACTCTGTTTATTGTTAAACACCTCTGCTAAGATGTTTGTCTTTGAATTTGCACAGTGAGTGACAGAGCCATCTAGTTTTAGTGAAGGAGGAACTGTTTCTCCACACCAAAGAGCGCAGATTCAAGGGTAGTCCACTACTCATACTCCTTGGTTGTGGCAAAAAGGGTTTTTTATGGCTAAATAGTATTCCTTTTCAGTTAAAGCATAGACTCTCTCAGCAAAGCTCTAAGCTGAGTATAGCCACTTCAACTAGATGGACGACGGTATGGAGGATTTTGAAAAATAAAAAAAATCAGATGAGGGAAAGACAACCGCTTGATAAATCACCAGACATCCATAGCCTCTCTATTAAGCCTGCCCAATACACCGTTTAGAAAAAAATAGAACAAGCAGATAAACAAACAAAAAATAAGATGGAATATCGTGCCTGAGTTTACCCTCAAACAAGAGAACTCTAACGCAACACCATGGCAGACTATGGCACAGAAGGTATAGCATTACCCAAGACTAGAGAACAATGGTTGGATTTTGGAGTGTCCTTCTCCTGGAAAAGCTACTTACTATTGCTTAAGAGTCTCTTCTACCCATACCAAAAGGAAAGTAGCTCCTGAGCAAATGCAGTACAGCGAAGAAATGCTTGGCAATATCAGTGCATATTATTATTTGTGATTATTATAGTTTTTATCTATCTTGGATATGGATATGGATAAATTACAACTTCACAGAATTGGTATTATATGTTTTATAACTGTTTAAAATAAAAAAAAAACTTTAATAATAATCACTAGTGTCTGAATATAACTAACTTAATCAAAAATTTTGAACAGCTATTTAGACTAACAAAATAATTACATTAAACAATTTCGAAGACCAGGTTTGTGTAGCCTGGAGTCTATAAAATAAGAGAAAACAAAAATCCGCTTAATTTATTAGTATCAATGTCCTCGTTAAAAGGAAAATTTGATATACTACTGTTAGCATTATGAATGATATTTTTTTAATGCAAATGTTATTGGAATCAATAACGTCCATTGGAATCATCTATATCAACTGTTTCGGCTAGTCTCAAAAATACACCAAACAATAAATTAGTACAATGGGTTTAGAAAAATTGTGAAACATTGTTTTTTTTCTGAAATAGACCATTCTACTTTGTATAATAACAATTTTCATAAAAACTCTTCAGGAACCAGATGCGTTTTTGTATTCTATTCTAGAGAGGATTACGCAAATTTAATTTACTTAGTATAACTAGAGAATTAGGCAAGTTATAACATATTTAGGGACCCATACATCCCAGCTAAAACATAGATATTTATAAGTATTGCAAATTATAAACAAAAGTTTAGAGTCTCTGCCTTTATAACACCTCCCTCCTCGCCGTCCCCGAGAGATCAGGGTATAGGATTATTACAATTAATTGTTTTTTAGCTGCTCTTTTTCAATATATTATTTCCAGTGAAATGACTCACTATGTGCTAAATATTGCTCGTTCTTAGTAAATTCTAAGATGACTAAACATACAATTTCGGATTTTATTTTCCTCATGTTTTCCAACTGTACTCTAGCCGGAAAATAGTGGACGAGAGTTCCGTTCCCTGACTCAGTTTATGGATAATATGTACAGGACATAAAACCCCAAGATTGTGAAACACTGACTTGTACTCGTGGATTTTTTTTTTTTTTTTGCTGTCTTTTTGTTTTTTATTTTTGTCCTAGCACACGTATGTCTGCCTCTTTTAAGCTAGAAAATGCCCGTCGAGAATCCCATGAATCACACCACCTTGGTGAGGCACCAAAAAGAGTTATACTGATTTCTCCCAACAGGTCCAGACCATCTCTCTCTCTCTCTCTCTCTCTCTCTCTCTCTCTCTCTCTCTCTCTCTCTCTCTTACTATTGCGATCAGACTTCCCGAACTTAACACCCTCACCCGATGTTGCATCAGATACTAAACCAGATAGACAGGAAGCCATAGAACAAGCAGCAGGCTGCGAACAAAGTAAGCAGGAAGCCACAGATCAAGCACCAGGTATACTGATAGGTAACTAGGAAGCTTTTTTAGGCCCTCAAAGGAAGGAGGACACCTATCAAGCAGGAAAATACCCAAATTAAGAGACAAATATGTCACTAAAATTAATTAAACGAATCACTCCTTTGCGGAGTTCTAGATAATTCAGCTCAATCAGCCAAACGAAGTGAACTTGTGTTAAATTTTAGTTGGTGTCCCAATATAATAGGCAATATCATTTTAATTCTCTCAGACAGAGAGGCTGCTAGCTTCTCCCAATGTAATAAAAGTCTTCTAGAATTTCTTCCCTCTTTACTACGCCTTGAAACTATCTTATATATGTATACTCCTTATATTGACTTTGATTCATAAGTAATCACCCTTGCTTATCTGAAGTTAAACATAAGTTAAACCAAAGTAATGCTCCCCAAATTACATTTCAGTGCACTTTCATAGGGCCCTCCACCACCTCAAACTTAGACCTGGGCTTATCGGGTACTTTTCAGTCTGCTCAACACCTTTTATTATGGGTTACACAATCAAGAAAGTTCAATAAAGGAGGTTATATAATTTTATTTAATTTCACCATTAGTTCTATTAAACTGCCAAACCTAAATTATTGAGATAAAGAATTGCTTAGCATTCAAGTGATACGTGCTCACATGACACTCACCATACACAATTTATATGAAAGCTCAACCAAAACACCTAAAGTGGACCATCTGCTTACCTCAGTTTCCACTTATCCATCATATCGGCAATTTCAATATACACCATAATTTTTTGCCCTCTCAGAGCAAAAAACCCGCTCATCGTTATCTACACTCCCTTTTACAAAACGTATCCCAATCCCAAGTCTCCCTCCTTAATTATCTGCCAGTCCGCACCCACATAGAGGGAGGCCCAATCGATCAAGTTTTCCTCGGCAGAGTCCTTCTAAACGCAGTTACTCTCAAAATCAAACCTGCCTCCGGGCGTCTAGCCATCCCGTCACCTCCCTCAAAATAGAATTCAGACTTTTCAAAATGGAAAATTTTTGAGAAAAGAAAGATATTCTTGCACTCCAGTTCATGGACAATCCCACTTTGCACCAGCCATTCCTTCTTTTCTAATTTTCACGACAGCTAAACACGGCTACAGTCACCCCTATTCCCACAAAGGAACAACATTCTAACCTCAAACATAATGACGCCTGGTATTATTGTCCAAGTGTCACAGAGATGAGCAAACGCATAAACCGCAAAAACCGCATAAAGGACACGCACAAACTTTTCTTACCCATAGTCCTCCTAAACTCAGCTACTCTCAATATGCTATCTATCCCTAAGCCCCTGTCATCCCTCCGTCCTAGCCCCAAAATGGAATAAGTTCTTTTCAAAACGGGCCTTTTTTGAGAGATGTAATATATATTTTCACTCTTTTACATTGAAAATTCCTTCTTTCATAATTTTCACAGCAACTAAATACTGCTGCACACACCTCTATGCACACAGAGAGACAAGAGTCACCTCATACACAATGACGACTGGTATTATTGTCCCCGCATCAAAGAGATCAGCAGAAATATAAGCTGCACATGGACACTCTTCAGATGACACGGGACTAAGGGACTACCCCCTCTCATGAAACTTATTGTCCATTCAGGTCAAGTAGCCTTAGAAGCAAAGTGCAAACACAGGACTCATTTGGTGTACTAAAATAGCCAATCACATTTCCCTGAAGGCCATCTGAGCATGGTTTAACAAAATTTTAGTGATGTAAAAACTACAAACTAGGGGTCCCCATCAGCAGGTCAACAAAATTGCGCAGAGTTTCGTTAACAGCACTAAATCAACAAACCTATACCAACAAACACGAACTAAGCCAGAAAAACTCTGGCCCAGACAAAACACTATCATAAATGCATCTTTCAATGCTCTGCCAAGAACAGATATAACTTACACATCTATGAACTTAAGGATTCTATGTCCAAGTTCAGGGATACTGCCCTAGAAGCAAATGGTACAACTTACTCAATGTTGAAACATTTAGGGCAGTATTAAAGCAAATCTCCCTAAACACAAATCTCACGCACAACCTACACACGAGACCCTAAATCCTGAATATACAGGGTAATGCCCTATTTCCAGACTAAAGGAATCAAATGCTTATTGGCTCATGGGAATCTTCCTTTGCACAGGGAAAGTTGCTTAGAGAATAGTTCTCCAAAGACGTTAATGGGATTTCGAACCACTACACCACAGGCTATTCCTAAACCCATGGCATCGAAATGCAAGATTGCTTTACATATGTCATGGCAACCATAATAAAATAAAAGCACTCATAGTTTTGTTCGACCTGGAAAAGGACTATGTATTAGCCAGTTCAGAAGCCTTCCTCAGGAGTCAGAGGCAACCTACTTGTACGGACACAAGTACACTCAAAAGAAAGAGGCAAGGGTTACTTTCCAAAAAGTCACATCCCCTACATCCCCTTACATGCCACTTGAAAATGACACTCCACAAGGTCAAATCCTAAGCGAACTTCTTTATTTTTTTTTCAATTTCCTCAAAATACATCTTTCACTAGGAATATAGGAAGGCCTTTATTTTTCCCCTTAACTCGTCTACAATAAATATCAAGAGACACAAATTCCCCTCAACACCATTGATGTTAAATTCAAAGAGTTGGGCCTTGAAACCAATCTCAACAAAACAAATGCCATACATGTAAAACATGATTCTCCTCCTCCCTTACTAATCTTAGTAGGGAAACCCATTGAATGGGTCAAAAACTTTGATATTCTCAGCTATACCAGCAATAATACTCCTCAGATACAAAGCCAGCACAATACTCAATGCACTCAGGCTCATCGCCTCCTTAGATCTGAGTGCTTCTAATCACATCCTCAGGCTTTTCTATAATCAGGCTGCTTGCTAACTCGTGTAGTATGCAACCCCATCATTAACCTCTTCCCCCTCTTTACGGAAACCACACTTAGAAGTAATCCAGAAAAATGCTACAAGGACAATAATTGGAGCTTCAATCTGTTTCAGTATCTCCCTATTACGTACCAAAAATAACCTTCATCCCCTTGTAGAGAGGATATACCTTCATAATCGTTCAATACTATTTGAAACTTTCAAAACAAACTCTGTAGTCTGTTAAACCTTTCAGAAATAGCAATTATCCCAAACGCCTTTCTCACACCACTTTTCACTTTAATCACACAGAACAACATTCATGGACATCAGCCCTATACACTAAATTTACACCACCCCTCCCTCTCACCAGTGAGCTCTGTCCCTCAGAACCAGTTCATAAAGCTGCCCTAACTTGCCTTAACAATACCCAAGCTGATAAATTCTATTTCACAGATGGATCCGGTGGCAGGCAGTTCCTGCTGCAAATCCTGCAGTCTTCTCCCCGCAGATCACAGACAATTGGAGTCCCTCTGACAATGCATACACCCTTCACACAGAATTAGTTATCAATCTCAAATCCCCTGCACACTCTCTCTTCGTCAGAGAGCCACCATACACACAGACTCCTGGGTCGCGTTGGCTTCCATAAAGAACTAATCTCTTCTAGAAAACACAATCATCTCATCTATCAGGCATATAGCATACACTCACTCTCTCTAAATCTGACAGGTCAAATAGACTGGATCCCCATTTACTTTGGCAACTGAAGAATGGAAGAAGCAGGCCACTTTGGTCAGGAGTGCTCCAGGTAAATATTATTAGTATAATCTTAAACTCCTCACTTCTAATTTATCAAATCGTCATTGAACACTAAGTCTCTCATAGCTCCTCTATACAGTCAGAAAAGCACACCTTG
>NC_090741.1:138118394-138133394 GCF_036898095.1 Palaemon carinicauda | reverse complement strand
TCCACGAAGAAAAAACAAATTTAGACAGAGAAATTATTATTTTTTCTTATATACAAATGGAAATGCACCCGTATAGTAATAACAATAAACATAAAAATAGAACAATAAACCTAAAATCAAACAGAAAGTACCCCTAAAGAATACAAGCCAAAAGCTTTATATAGCTCACCTTAATCTTAAAGATCCTATATTACAGTACTTCGTCAAAAAAATCTCCAAATCTCTGGAAACAAACCTACCTAGCTAAACCTAAATAGACTTACAGGTACGCCCACAGACATACACCTTAACCTACAATACACCGACTTTATAGTTCAATAAGTCATATATAATATTATACTATCAAAAGTCTTAGTGTATCAGGACAAATCAATAATTAATTTTGGGGAACCTTTATAAAAACCAGAGTGTATATCAATCAAAGAAACCTACTAAACTTTATCTACAAAGTTATCATTTAAACAGAGCTACATCCTATTTTTTTTCTTTTTTATACAACCTCAATGGAGAAACGAGCAAGGCAGTGTATAAGAAGGATCAGGCAAGCACACTAAATTCTAAAAAGGGTACCAGGAATTTTATTGTCAGTCCCTTTAACATAATTCATAACCGAATTTAATTCCTGCAGAAAACGAGCCCAGCGCAGTATCCTCTGTTTTGTTCCCTTCTTCTGCTTGATAAAACCAGAGGGTTGTGATCCGTCTATATCTCAACCAGGAAAAAAAAATTGTCATGTACGGCTTGAGATAGTTCAGAGTGCGGACCAAAGAAAGAGCTTCCTTTTCTATAGTGGAGTAACGTTTTTCTGCCGCCAGAAACTTTTTACTATAGTAAGACACAGGATGAACACCGTCCTCCTTTCTCTGAAAGAGGATACCTCCATTGCCGTCGTCACTGGCCTCTACTGCTATAATGAAAGGCTTTTGAAGATCTGGGTAAGTCAAAATGGGGTTAGTAATTGACACTGATTTAAGTTTATTAAAAGATTCTTCACACTGATCCTACCAACAGAACTTTTTTCCTTTTTCTAATAAACTAGTAAAAGACTGAGCAAGATCAGAGTAATTACGCACAGTTCTGGGGTAATAACCCATCATGCCCAGCACTCTTCTTATCTCTCCAACATATCACCAGGTTTTTTCAAATTTATAATTGCCTTGGTTACCTTGTTTCGGAGCCAGCTGACCTAAACCAACCTTGTGACCCAAATAACAAACCTTTGCCTGGCCCAATTCACATTTAGCCGAATTAAAAACTAATCCAGCAGACCTCAGGGCTTCAAAAACCTTATGTAACCTTAACGTGTGGGTATTCCAGTCATTACTGTATACTACCAAGTAATCAATATAAATTTCCACTCCTTCCATACCACAAATTACCCTCTTCATGAGCCTTTGAAAAGTACATGCAGGATTTTTCATTCCAAAAGGCATAACCTTACATTCGTATAGGCCAAATAGGGTGACAAATGCAGATATTTCACGAGCTCGGTCGGATAAAGGAACCTGCCAATAACCCTTTAAAAAATCCAGCTTAGTAATAAATTTGGCAGAACCAATCTGATCCAGCCAATCATCAACATAAGGGAGAGGAAATAAATCATTTTTCGTATTGGTGTTCACTCTACGGTAGTCCTTACACATGCGGAGCTTACCATCTGCTTTCTTTACTAATACAATAGGAGAACTCCAGGGATTTACATATGGTTGAGTAAGGTTATGTTTGAACATATACTCTATCTCCTTACTGACCAAATCCCATTTTACTGGGTTCATCCAGTAAGGACTCTGCTTCACAGGGGAAGCATCACCTACATGAACGTCATTATTTAGAATATTGGTCCTACCTAGAGCATCCTGGAAAAGATCTGAAAAGGAATAAATTAAATCAAGTAAATCTTCCCGTTCGTTATTAACATCTAAATTATCTAAACTACTTTTCAACATAAAAATTTGCATATTTTCACCCAATGCATCCGAAGGAAACTGACACTCTAACTCGTCACAGTCATCAGGAGGCAAATCCAATACCACAGATACAGGGTTGGACACCATCACTAATGGATTACCTTGCTTACCAATATAAAGTTTCAGACGATTAACATGAAATTGTGACTTTTGACGTATGCGCTGGAGATCGTCGGAGGAGGTTGTAGAAGGAAAAAATTCGGCAGGGACGACCAACGGGTCGCCATACACCATTCCAGCTGCCAGACGTCGAGGGCATCTTTAGGAGTGGTCCTTAGTCCCAGGAGAACCCAGGGAAGTTGAGTAAACCAGTTGCAATCCTTGCAGCGGGACATCAAAGCTGCTTTGAGGGTGCGATGAGAACGTTCAACCATTCCATTGGCAGCGGGGTTGTAGGCTGTTGTCTGATATAGTGTGATGCCCAGGAGATTCGCTAATGACGTCCACAATTGAGAGGTGAAAGTGGTTCCCCTGTCAGAAGTAATATGCTCAGGTATACCGAATCTTGAAATCCATCCAGAGAGTAAGGCAGATGTACATGAGGCGGACGTTGCAGTTTCCATGGGAATGGCTTCAGGCCAACGAGTGGAGCGGTCGATGACGGTAAACAGGTAACGATGTCCTTGTGATGTGGGTAGGGGGCCTACAACGTCGACGTGAATGTGTGCGAAACGACGCTGAGGTTGAGGAAAGGTGCCCACTCCTGAATCCGTGTGTCAATGTAATTTGGAAGTTTGGCAAGAAGTACAGGCGTGGACCCAATCCTTAGCATCCTTAGAAATGCCGTGCCAAATGAACTTTGCCTTCAGCAGCTGTGCAGTTGAAAGGCACGAGGGATGTGAAAGGCCGTGAATTAAATTAAAACACTTGTCGGCGCATGGGAGCAGGAATCCAAGGTCGCGGTCTACCAGTACTGACGTCACAGAGGAGGGTGATGTTGGACTCTTCAAGGGAAAAATCTTCCCAACGGAGGGACGTGCAGAATGTCCTACAAGCTTGATACTCTGGATCCTGTCGTTGGGCTTCAGCCAGGGCGTTGTAATCCAATCCCAGTTGAACGGCAGCCAACGTGTTTCTTGACAGGGCATCGGCAACGGGACTCATTTTCCCAGGGACGTATCGGAGGGTGCAATTGTATTCAGCCACGGCGGAGAGATGTCGGTGTTGACGGTCGGACCAGGCATCAGACTGCCGAGTGAAGGCGTGCACCAGAGGCATGTGGTCTGTGCAAATGACGAAGGGCGTACCTTCTAAGAAATGGCGAAAGTGACGGACAGCCAAGTGCACCGCCAGCAATTCTTGATCGAAGGTAGAATAACCCGATTCTGCCTTGGACAGTTTTTTTGCTGAAGAAGGCCAATGGGCGGGGCGAGCCTTTGACCACCTGCTCGAATACTGCACCAATAGCGACGTCGCTGGCATCAGTGGAGAGAAGGAGAGGGGCATGTGGGATAGGTAAAGTGAGAGCCGCAGCAGTTGATAGGGCCTTCTTCGCATTGCAGAAGGCTGCTTCTTGAAGGGGACCCCACTTCAGGTCCTTTGGCTTGCCCTTGAGGGAGGCGAAGAGGGGAGCAAGAGTGGCGGCAATGGCTGGCAGAAAATGGTGATAATAGTTGATCATGCCCAAGAATTCCTGCAGAGCTTTGACGGTCGAGGGCGCGGGGAAGTTCTGAACGGCTGGTACCTTCTCAGGGAGGGGATGGACTCCTTCAGGAGTGATACGGTGCCCTAAGAACGACACTTCGTTGGCGCCAAAGGTACACTTGTCGTACCGGACTACAAGGCTATTTTGTTGCAGGTGGTCGAGCACGATGCGCAGGTGACGGAGGTGTTCCTCTTTTGAGGAGGAGAACACAAGTATGTCGTCCAAATAACATAAACAGAAAGGGAAGTCCCCTAAGATACCATCCATGAGACGTTGAAGCGTTGCCCCAGCGTTACGAAAGCCAAAACAGGAGTAATTGAGGGTGTATGTACCAAACGGAGTGGTGATGGCGGTCTTGGGGATGTCTTCTGGGTTCATAGGCACCTGATAATACCCCTTCAGGAGGTCGAGCGTAGAGAAAACCTTCGCTTTGTGCAGGTAGGAGGTCACATTGGCCATGTTTGGGAGGGAGTAGTGCTCCGGATCTGTTTGCATGTTCAGGCGCCTGTAATCCCCGCAGGGACGGAGGGAGCCGTCTTTCTGCAGAACGATGTGTAAGGGTGACGACCATGGGCTAGAGGCCTTTTGGCAAAAGGCCCATTTTCTCCATTTCGGCGAAAGTCTGTTTGGCGGCTGCCAATCGTTCCGGTGCCAGACGTCTGAATTTTGCGAAGACTGGTGGTCCCGTCGTCTTGATATGGTGATAAATACCGTGCTTGGCAGGAACCGTGGGCGTTTGGCGAAGTTCTGGACGGAAAACTTTCGGGTACGACGTGAGGAGTTGGGCGTAGGCATCCGTGGGTGCGCTGATGTGGAGAGCGAGGTTAGAGGGGGCGGGTTGAAGGGGTGTCGACAAGTACGAGTCTGCGTTGACCAATCGTCGGTGGAGGGGCGAGGGAGGTGGGGGTGGAAGGCAGTGGGAGCGAGTCGACTTCTAGGGTCACCAATGTGACGGGCCGAGAGAGGAGTTGTGAACTCATAGGCAGGATGCAATCAACTGAGTTTTATTCAGGAACACTCTTCTTTATATACAAAACCTCGAGGCAACATGACATGACCTGTTCGAGAGACAGACAATGTTACAGAGCAAAACGGAGACATGATCATTCAGGTTCTTTTTAGTGCGAGGGATGAGCGCAGATACAAGCATAATATATACAAAATAATTATGTACAATTGTGTGACACACGGTTGGTACAAAAAATTCTACATTTACGGCTTGAACCGGGAGCTTCAATTTCATAATTAAACTCTTACAGTTTCCTCAAAACCTTCCAAGGGCCCTTATATCCTGGTTCTAAAAGACTATTTGGGTCCATACTCAGCAAAAAAAAACCAACTCCCCAGGTTCAAATGAACGTACCTTTACCTTTTTGTCAAAGTTGTTCTTCATTACTGACTGGTACTATTCCCTAATTTTCCCTGGCAAACTTCCAGCCACTAACCATTCTTTTCTTCAAGTCTTTCACAAACCTTTTAACATTTGTTTTCTCCTTCCAGTTGGATTTGAGCGTTTCAAAAACAATTTCCAATGTTCCACGAACCTTGTGCCCAAATACCAATTCGAAAGTAGCTACACCAGTGGAAGAGTTAGGGTGACTCCTGATAGAGAAGAGGGCCAAAGGGAGGACCAGTTTTATTCAAATTATCAGATGCAGGACAACTAAACCTATATAATAAGACCTTTACAACTCTAAACCTAGGTTTAGTCAGATCCTGAATACTGCCCAAATCAAAATCAAATTCATCTTTTTGAGCTTTAATAAAAGCAGATCTGTCACAATCAAGTTTCATAATAACTACATCACAACAACTACTCTCAACTGGCCCGGGACTTAAAACATCTAACTCTGCACTACTTAACATTAAGTCATCATCGCTATCTACCGAGTCATTACAGCCACAGGACTAGCATTTACTGATAATATAGGGATCCGCTCACGTCCTTCACTATCCAGCATAACATTTCCCAGAATACCATCAATACCCGGGATAGGTAGACTATCCACATCAGCCAACTCAGTGACGCGATCATATCCTGGAAAAGACATTCGAACACTAACAGAAGGAATGGGCATAACTGAATCTAGAAAACCTCCCAACAATACAAAATTTCGAGTAAATTTCTCAAAAGCATGCAGAGCCCTCTTTATGACTAACGACCTGGCAGAACCAGTGTCCCTAAAAAATTTCATCTGGACAACACGAGAGTCAAAACTCAACTTTCCAGGCCACACATATTTGTCGTACCTCAGTCATAATTTGGGGATTGGGAGTATTAGGCTTAATACTATTTACTAAACTACTCCTATCTACTACAGGTCTGTCTACAGGACTACTGTAACTAATTTATTACGTATCATTAACCAACGCTACAGGACTTCGATCATTGCGCTGTAGGTACATCCTATAAGCATTACACTGGTTTTGGAAATGCCCAGGCTTGTTGCACCATTATACCTGTTATTTTCCCCACCTGGCAAGTCTCTATTAGCAAAAACTTTTGAGGGAGGAGAACCTCCTTGGGTTCTACCCACATCCCTATCACCGAAAAAGAAAATAGAATTAATATTACCTTTCTTATGGATATGGGGAGTCGACGAAGAGGTTTCCCCTCTCCTACCACTATGAGAGGAGCAAGATATTTGATTATTTAAAGTCTTATAATTAAAACTACCGCTACCTGAACAGTGGGTCAATACAAATTCATCAGCTAACTGAGCGGCACTAGTCAATTTCACACTCTTTACCTCGTCCAGGTGAACTGTAAACTCCCTGCTACAAGCCTTCTTAAAATCCTCAAGGAGCAATAGTTGACGCAACGCAGCGAAAGTGACTATCTGACGACTTTTCAGCCAGATGTCGAACTGTTCCTCCTTGACGCGTGCAAACTCCACGAAAGACTGCGCAGGGTGTTTCGTATAGTTATGAAACCGGAGGTGGTAGGCCTCAGGGACCAGGACGTAAGGCTTGAAAATTAAGACCTTTAACTTCTGGTAATTACGAGCTAGTCCCTCCTCCAAGGCATTTTACACCCACATTGCCTTGTCCACTAACCTACATTGTATTATTATAGTCCACATTTCTGCGGGCCAAGACAATCAGGAGTCCACACGCTCAAATGCCTAAAACTCAGGGGCATCCTTTTCATCAAAAACTGGCACCAATTTTAGTGTAGCACCTATATTAACCGATCTTGGAAGGTATTTTTAGGAGAACTTATCAATTTTGCCATCTCCAACTCATGACACCTTATCTGCTAGTTCTCCTCAAACTCCATTTTTCGCAAATCTATGCGTTTGCATATAAGGTTGTATTGCTTCTCCTCCTTGGAGTCACCTAATGCATTAACAAAGGCCAGAGATTTGAAGGGTACAAAATCATGGTGGGCTAAGAATGGATTAGTGGACACATTACCCAAACTCTTGGGAAAATTTGCTGGACCTGCGTCAATGGTACCTATTACAAGAGGATCCTCAAACAGAATTAGACCAGCCCTCATACTGACTTTTCCTTCTTCTAGACCCTCATTCAAACTCTCCTCACTATCACCTATTCCCTCACTCTCACTTTCTGAATTCTCAGCTTCAGCTAACTCCTGTTTTATTTTATCCCTAACTACTACCAATATCTCTGCTCTGGTGTCAGTAGTCTTCCGCGGAACACTCAACCACAAGCACACTCAACTAATTGTTTCTTACCTAGCAGAGCAAATACCTAAGGCAATCAACTGACCCCAAAAACTCACCCGAGTCAAAAACAAATTCCTCCATTTCCTAAAACAAAGAAAAAATATTCAGGGGAGAGTGGCAACAATATAACAAAAGAAATAAATATTGAAGAGTCCACCGAGTGTCGCTCTATCAACCAAAATACCGGATACCCTGAGCTCTCTATCGTGTCACGGTCGCCAAGTATGTTACGACCCTTGTTGAGCCGTGGTGCAAGTTCTTATTGTACTATAAGAGAGGTCAGTGTTTACAAAAATACCAACCAGTAAAATGGTCAGGTGAAACGAAAACACTTGGGGAAACTTAATAGTATTTAATAACATCAAAATTTAGAACAGTCAGTCTTGTAACTACCTGTTACGATCTTAAACTCGCTACATGTTCTTTTAATAAGCAGAATAAATTGTTCCAACAACACTGGTTAATATATGGGAAATTAATATAAAAAGAAACACACAAAAAAAACAGAACACATCTATTCCCGAAATTACAAACGAAACTAATGTTACTTCTTCGGTTATTTTAACTGACAAATCAAACCAATCAAAGCATCAACAGAAAGGAGGAACAGTCAATAAGGTAGAAATACTTAAGAACAGTTTTCTGCAGCTGCTGAGAAGATACTGGTAAGGACACTTCAGGCTTGAGAACGTTGCAGAAGGGCGGCCGAAGTTCAGATGAAATTAGCGCGATGATCATATACGAAGACGTCACAGAAGGGTGGCATCAAGAAGGGACATCAGAGGTCTTCTTCCAAGGATTCGATGATACTGTTGAACGAAGGCAGGCTGCAGGCAGTTTTGGCTACATCTTGTCACAAGCAGGGAGGGCTGGTTGCTTCAATTTGTCTCTTCTTCTTGGTCATAAAAGGATCTTTTGGAGATAGGCCTTTGTTGTCTGAAGTGAAGGTTAAAATTGGGATCTATTAGACTTATGGTTTTCTCTGTTTCTTATCTTGCTAGGACATTGGATCTCATTTGCTTCGGACATGGTTCCTCTCTTGTCTTATGTCCTGTCCTATTTCCCTTAGACAATATATTCTTGAAGTTTATATACCCATGCATGGGCAGGGTTAATTACAGTGGGGAGTGGCCATCTTTATAGAAGGGTTTTTTTTTTTTAACAATTCTGCATCTCTATTGGGTTCCTCAAAAATGCCCACTTCGGTCACGCCATGGAAGCTTTTAGAAGAAATTCCTGATGCAATCCGGACCCCGTGTTAATTCGTAACAAAAGGGCAGCAGGTGGTCTTCCATGATGACATATATCCTGAACAAGGATTTCCCCAGGGTCGGTTTCTCAAAATATGCTGACTCCACTAATTAAGACAGTGACATCTTGGTCAAACAGGACAGTTTCCTTATCACGGCAGGCACTCTCGGCGAGGCTTGGTTTACTTCCAAAATGCTGATGAAAATGAAGAGATGACAGGTTTGCCTAAACAGGGCTACAGTCGAATCTCGTCTCGCCTAGCTGCTCACACTGGGAATAGATATTTTAGTGTATTGAACATCTACTTTTATAAGTAGTATATCTACCCATGACACTACTTAAAAATCAGAATTGATAATTAACAAATAACAATTCACAACTAGAAATAAACAGTTAACAATTAACAATTAACATAATTCCCCAATGGTGAGCAAGACACTCTCAACGAGAGAGAGTCGGACATTTAAATAATTATTCACACACACACAGAAAAAAATAAAAACATGTATTCTCACACTCTTTGAGGCTGGATGAAATCATCCCCTGCTGCAACCAAGGTAGCGACTCCACAAACACTCAGCTACCGTAGGGAGTGTGCTCAGCAGGACTCCGTATCAAAGGGAGGGAAATGGAGTCCCAACCCAAAAAGAAGGTAAGCAATATCTCTTACCTGGCAACTGCCTCCCTACATGTCACCAAGAGCTCCAAAGCTCCTGCAACTGCCTATGTCGAGGATGCATTGATGGCGGTGTCTCTTCAGCATCCACCTTGAAGCCGGGATTCCTACGTCGGCGCTGCAGACTACAGAAGAGAGCACACAGTAATTGCAAATCACTGCAGGTGGCAGAAATGCACCTGCTAAAAGCTGTCAAACGTTGGTGTTACAATCCTCAGAATAGCTCACATAAGCCAGCTGCTGCAGTAGGTCCGGGGAGCGTCAAGCTCGAACTGTGTCTTCAAACAATCTAGTTCCTCACACTTAAACACAGGTATCTATTCTCACCAAGGACTAGAAAAACAGAAAAGAAACAAGCGTTAAACTTTATAAATCTTTAATTGAGTGGGGAGGAGGTTAAAACATCAGTTCAAAATAAAAAAAAGAATTTAATTTACAATTGAAACCTTATTTTCTAAATTTGATGCTAATCTTACATAAAACAAAAATGCAGTAACATGGCTGACATAATCAAAAGCAAAAATTACGTTAATACATAATAATTAGTAATATGGGGTAATGGGATGGCGCTGGTGATAGTGTGCGTGATGGAATATAATCTAATCCATTTGCTAGTGTATGATACGCATATGTAAATCAATATAAGTATCTGAACTGACTTTGCTGTTGTCTATGCTGTCTCACACAAAACTATATCATTTGTAATAAAAAAATTCACGGACTTGCGCAGTGTTTGAAAACCTTTATGCGTCCAGATACCCTAAATCAGAATACTGATAATTTCAACAACAGATTTACATGTTAATAAAATAGTTGGCCTAACCACAAATGTACAGATTTTAACTTTTAGATTCTTTGATTAACCCAATAAGGTCCATCCCCACCTGTTTCCTAACACCTCTCAGCACTGAACCAGGTTTATTTCAGGGCCTTGCATTGGTCATATATTAGAACTCCTATGGCATTTTTTTCACTTGCCAATGTATTTGGCTACATCATCTATCGTTCCTTCCTGATATTATTATTGTTATATTATACTAAATATTTTTTCCCTTTTTTAAGTGTCCTTCAGATATTGCATTGCTACGAAAAGCTTGAGATATTTTTTCTCGCCATGTTTTCAGTTTAATATATGTATATTTGTAATTTTCCAAGAGAAATGGCTCACAATTTCCTCCATATGTCACGATTTTCTTTTCTTACTTGCATCTTCAGCATATTTTCCATACATCAAATCATTTCATATCTCATTATACATAGTGTCCGTTATAATTTTCGTTGATTAGTCATCTAGTTCTCCTCTAACTGATCCAAGGTGTACATGCTGTCACCATTGGAAATGACTGGCGTTGCCAGCTATATCAAACTTGTAGTATTGCCCAGTGTTGGCACCTGTAAAACAAACAAAAAAATAAACAATGAACCATATAGGACCGTAACTTCCTCATATCCCTCATACAGGTACATGAGAAATAATGGATATTCTAGCCAAGAGGGGGGAAAATATACTGCGTTACTAACCCGCCCCCGCCCTTGGGCTTGGCCCCTTTTCCCCGAGTGTACTGAGGGATAGAAATAATTTGGGAAGGATCAGACTGGGGCACTGACCCCTACAATGTGGGTAAGGGTTATTGTTTTAGGTAGATTTCTTTGTCTATTTCCGTGTTAGTTTATTTGTTTCTTTCATAGTAACTTAATGGTAAAAAATGAGGGAAATACGGTAACACAAAATATATTCACGTAAATATGGACCATGTAAGGGTATTTTTTTCGGTATATTTATTTACATTTGTGTATTTGTGTTTACCTGGTTCTTTCAGTCTGTTTTGTTAGCTACTTTACCGAAAAACTAGTAAACCTGTTTGCTTTAGATTTTCATGAGTAATGCACTGCAAGACACAATAGACCCAATTAAAATCTCAACCAGATAGGATCTAGTTTATGATTACAGTGACCCGAGAGGTCAGAATCGAGTTTTTACTATAACTTCGTTAAATATTATCCGATATACTAGAAACAAAGACCAAAATACTAATTTTTCGGTTTTAAAAATTAGAATTTATACAAAAAAAAAAACAGTAAACAAAAATATTTTTTCAAGATTGGTAGAATTCTGATGGTCACCAAATTTCAGAGGGCCATATCTCTCAAACGAGTAGAGATACATACTGTTATTATTGACAGATAAAAAACTGTATATGGCCCTTTAAAGTTACAGAATAACCTTTGAGTTGCTGTGACCTTGAAAGATCAAATTGAACAAACCCTGAAATTTCAGATTTCTCCCGTTTACTATTGATAACAGTTACTATGACGCTACAAAAACATTTACGCAATGGTAGTATTTGTGCGAAAGATCACGTGCGATGGGTGGTGGTTTGTAGATTCTGAAGATGCTTTTTGATAATGGTGTTTTCCAATATAAAATAAAATACATATTTGGTGTTGATATGAATGAAAATATTTATTAATAGAGTATCAATAATTTTAACGGCGAAGGAAAATTATGTTTAACTTTCATGGTAAACTTATTAATTGCATAATGGCATAATTCCTAGTCCTCATAGTGAAGCCTGTAATACTTTTGAGGAAAGTTAGGTTAGGGAATTATTATGTGAATATCATTTGCATTCTTAATGAGAATTTTTATTTTTTCAAGAGCCTAGGCATTCTACAAAAAGTCTAAGTCTTTAACAAATATTTTTTTTCTTTAGTCATTAGACCTAGCATAAATATGAAAACCTTTTTCAGATCCCAAAAAAAGGTGCTTTGTTATAATGTTGAATATAATAAAAGGAAGATTGATTTCAATCGAATAGTCTTTTATTTAACCTCACGATATAAAGAGTTCTTTGGACTGTCACTAACTTAATGGAAATTATTGTGATAGAAAATCAACACGGTATTTTTTTTTTTTTACCGGAAACCTTATTGCCGAAAAAAAAAAATATCCTGGTTTAACAAGAATTGTCTATCTCGTCAACGACATTACTTTTAAAACCGTAATCAGCAACAATTAATGGCAATTAAGCTCCATGATTTCTTGCAGACTGCTGGTCGATATTAATCCAATATTATTCACTTTGATAGAAAAAATTATTTAAGATTCCTTTACATTCAAAGAGCAAAAGTTGGTTTTCCATATCTTTTCTTCTATTTCTTACTTGCTCTGCTTACCTCAATTTACCCTAATAAATTTAAAGTTAGACCTATAGTTAAACAAATTTTCATTTACATTTTCCTGCGAAGAAATATGACTTTCCAAAAAAAATTGAATTATCGAGTTATAACCATTGGTGATCATGTTCACTCATACATTTTATTTCAAATTATAACGTTCATTAAAAGTCTTTCGTAATAATTTGAGAGATTCAAATTAAGAGTTCAAATCTCCTGTGAACGTGTTACAGTAATATCAGTGTCTTAAAAAAACATCATTGGGATTAGTAAGTGAATCCGAATCATTCCTTAATAAGGCACTGCTATGACTAAAAAAAGTTTAAATCTGTCGAAGTATATATATATATATATATATATATATATATATATATATATATATATATATATATATATATATATATATACATCGACAGATTTAAACTTGTTTTAGTCATAGCAGTAATATCAGTGTCTTAAAAAAACATCATTGGGATTACTAAGTGAATCCGAATCATTCCTTAATAAAGCACTGCTATGACTAAAACAAGTTTAAATCTGTCGAAGTATATATATATATATATATATATATATATATATATATATATATATATATATATATATATATATATATATATATATATATATATATATACCTACATACATACATACATACATACATATATATATATATATATATATATATATATATATATATATATATATATATATATATATATATATATATATACCTATATATATATATATATATATATATATATATATATATATATATATATATATATTTTATATATACACATATATATATATATATATATATATATTTTATATATATCCATATATATATACATATATATATACATATATACATATATACCTACATACATATATATATATATATATATATATATATATATATATATATATATATATATATATATATATATATATATATATATATATATATATATATATATATATATATATATATATATATATATATATATATATATATATATATATATATATATATATATATATATATATATATATATATATATATATATATATATATTATATATATATATATACATATATATATTTATATTATGTATATATGTGAAGATATATATATATATATATATATATATATATATATATATATATATATATGTATATATATATATATAAATCATTTTACATGTCTGGTTCCTCACAAGGCATCATTTAACATGATATACAGTGGAACCTCTACATACGATAGTCCCAACATACGAATTTTCCAATATCCAAAGTAAAATTCGACCAAATTTCTGTCTCGACACCCGAAGTCTTGCTCCAACATACGATGTAAATCATACGCGTACGCGTGGAATTTTCTCGTGAGCTTTGATCGCAGTTTTTTGTTGACGCCGCTAGATCTTTTGATCTTCCTTTTTCACGTTTGGTTTTTGTGTTTTGTAATCATGTGTCCTAAAAAGCTTAGTTTTGGTTCAGGAAGTAGTTGTGGTGAGAAAAAGAAGAAGTCAATGCTTTCATTAGAACTAAAACAAGAAATAATAGAAAAGCATAAGCGAGGTGTGTGTGTTAGTGATCTGGCTAAACAATATGGCCGGAATATGTCTACGATCTCGACGATCCCAAAACAGAAGGCAGCTATTAAAGCAGTGAAACCTTCGAAGGGGATCACGATTATTTCTAAACGTCGTAGCCCTACTCTGGAAGAGATGGAACGCCTTTTGTTAATATGGATAAAGGACAAGGAGATTGTTGGCAATACGATCACTGAAACGATCATTTATGAGAAGGCCAGCGCTATCTATTGTGACTTGAAGGTGGCGGGCTTTAGGGGTGATGCAGGGGAGAGTTCAACCGATCCTACGACGGAGGAATTATTGGCATCTCGAGGTTGGTTCGAGAAATTTAGGAAACGGACCGGATTCATTCAGTTTTTCGGAATAGAGAAGCTTCAAGTTTGGACACCAAGGCTGCTAAAGACTTTGTTAAAAAGTTTGAAAGCATCGTGGAGGAGGAAGGCTACGTAGAGCAGTAGGTTTTCAACTGTGATGAAACCGGTCTGTTTTGGAAAAAGATGCCAAGTCGAACAAATATTACCTCCGAAGAAAAGAAAATCCCTGGACATAAGCCAATGAAGTATCGGTTGACTCTTGCGCTTTGTGCCAACGTCAGCGGGGACTGCAAAATTGAGCCTTTATTAGTTTACCATTCCGAAAACCCTAGGCCATTAAAACCACATAAAATTAATAAAGACCTGCATGTTCTATGGCGGTCTAATTCTAAGGCTTTGGTCACTAGGCATACCTTTGTGGAATGGGTAAACGTAGTTTTCAGCCCTGCTGTCAAGAAGTACCTTCAAGATAGGAATTTGCCTTTGAAGTGCTTGCTTTGTTTAGACATTGCACAAACTCACCCCTCAGGACTCGAAGATGATATCATCGACGAATACAAATTTATCAAAGTGTCGTATCTTCCATCGAATACCACCCCTATACTCCAGCCTATGGACCAGCAAGTCATCTCTAATTTTAGGAAGCTCTACACCAAGCACTTATTTAAGCATTGCTTTAATGT
>NC_090741.1:138115548-138117894 GCF_036898095.1 Palaemon carinicauda | reverse complement strand
TGTATGTATAAGAGAATATATATATATATATATATATATGTATATATACATATATATATATATATATATATATAGATATATATATATATTATATATATAAATATATATATATATATATATATATATTTATATATATATATATATCTATGAATATATATAAATATATATATATATATATATATGTATATATATATATATATATATATATACATATATAAATATATCTATATATATATGTATATATATATGTATATATATATATATATATATAAATATATATATATATATATATATCTATGAATATATATATATAAATATATATATATATATATATATACATGTTTTGTTGTCATTCAAAGTAGATCCAAAACCTGGTGAAGTGCGTGATGAAAAGTTCAGTTTTTGAATCAGATGACATATATATATATTTATACATATATATATATATATATATATATATACACAATATATATATATATATATGTATATATATATATATATATATATATCTATATATATATACATATCTATGTATATATATGTATATATATATATATTTATATATGTATATATATATATATATATATAAACAATATATATATATTTCTATATATATATTTCTATATATATATATATATATATGCCCCCTGTGGCCGCGGGGGCATATAAAAATTAGAATAGCGCCAACGTTATCCCTGCGTGTCGTAAGAGGCGACTAAAAGGGACGGGACGAGGGGGCTGGGAACCCCCTCTCCTGTAAAAGTATCCTGTGAGACAGCAACAAAGAGATGGAGCTGGGGGGAGAGTGACTGCTCCCCGCACTCTAGTTTTGGGGTGTTTGAATGTGCGTGGATGTAGTACGATAGAGTAAAAGATGTGAGATTGGAAGTATGTTTAGAAGTAGAAGGATGGATGTATTGGCCTTGTGTGAGACAAAGATGAAAGGAAAGGGTGAAGTGATGTTTGGTGAAATGTCTGGTAGAGTGTCTGGGATTGAAAGGGGAAGAGCGAGAGAGGGTGTGGCTTTATTGTTGAGTGAATGGATGACAGGTAAAGTAGTGGAATGGAAGGAGATATCATCTAGGTTAATGTGGGTAAGGGTTAGGTTGGGTAGGGAATGTTGGGCGTTTGTCAGTGCGTATGGGCCAGGTAGTGAGAAAAGTGAAGAAGAGCGGAATGAGTTCTGGAGTGAACTAACTAGGTGTGTAGAAGGACTGGGTAGAAGGAATTATGTGGTTGTTATGGGTGACTTAAATGCTAGAGTGGGTGCTGGAGAGGTAGAAGGTGTCATTGGGAAATATGGCGTACCAGGTGAAAATGAGAGTGGTGAGAGACTGGTAGATATGTGTGTTGAACAAGAGATGGTAATAAGTGCTAGCTTTTTTAAAAAGAAAGATAAAAATAAGTATACATGGGTAAGAGTGGCAAATGGAAGAGTTGTAGAAAGGGCATTAATGGATTATGTGTTGATAACAAAAAGAATGTTTGGAAGATTGAAAGACGTGCACGTGTTTAGGGGTATGGCTAACGGTATGTCTGATCATTTTTTGGTGGAAGGAAAATTGGTTGTAGCAAAAGAGTGGGGGAATAGAGTAGGTGGATGTAAAAGGGAGCTAGTGAAGGTTGAAGAGCTAATAAAACCGGGGGTAAAAAGTAAATATCAGGAAAGGTTGAAAATGGCATATGATGAGGTGAGAGTAAGAGAAACTGGTAATTTAGAGGAGGAGTGGAAGTTAGCAAAAGAAAATTTTGTTGGGATTGCAAGTGATGTATGTGGCAAGAAGGTTGTTGGAGGCAGCATGAGGAAGGGCAGTGAATGGTGGAATGAAGGAGTGAAGGTAAAAGTGGAAGAGAAAAAGAGGGCTTTTGAAGAATGGCTGCAGAGTAATAGTATAGAGAAGTATGAAAAATATAGAGAGAAAAAGGTGGAAGTAAAGCACAAGGTACGTGAGGCAAAGAGGGCAGCTGACCTGAGGTGGGGTCAGGGACTGGGTCAGTCATATGAAGAGAATAAGAAGAAGTTTTGGAAAGAAGTGAAGAGAGTAAGGAAGGCCGGCGCAAGAATTGAAGAGACAGTGAAAGATGGAAATGGAAGGTTGTTAAAAGGAGAGGAGGTAAGGAAAAGGTGGGCAGAATATTTTGAAAGTTTGCTGAATGTTGAGGATGATAGGGAGGCAGATATAATTGCGGTTCCAGGTGTTGAGGTGCCAGTGATGGGAGATGAGAATGAGAGAGAGATTAAAATAGAGGAAGTGAGGAGAGCACTAGATGAAACGAGAGTAGGAAAAGCATCGGGTATGGATGGTGTGAAAGCTGAGATGTTGAAGGAAGGGGGTGTGACTGTAC
>NC_090741.1:138080613-138087548 GCF_036898095.1 Palaemon carinicauda | reverse complement strand
AAGAGTCCTACTAGACTCTGGAAAAGTCTCGAAGAGTACATATATCTATGTATGAATACCAGGCAAGCTAATATAGTGGTCTCGCCCTATATTAAGTAAAGCATAGTTTGTAAAGAACCACTGCGTCAATATGAAATATCGACCAGTTCTCCGCACAATACTTGTATTGGACAAAGGTTTTATATCCGCATAGGAGGAAAACCAATGCAACATAGCTTGCATAAAAGAACAATTCTATTAGAATTATCCCAGATAAGGTACATAGAATGAATGCTCAATTATACCAATAAATTGACACAGGTGAAGGAGACGCAAGGTTCTCAAGAACCAGATTATTGACAGGCAATAAATAGACAGGTTAACCACAATTATATATATATATATATATATATATATATATATATATATATATATATATATATATATATATATATATATATATATATATATATATATATATATATATATATATATATATAAGAAGAGGATAACCCAAAACTTTAAGCATAAGTATGATAGTAAACAGAGCTTGTTTGTCTGAAAGAAAAAACATTAGATGCCACTTTTTAGATACCGAGGTATCAAAGTCATAAAAGCCTGTATTACAAATCAATGACATTAGCGTTAGAAACGCTCGGCACACATGTCTGCACTTATGCTAGGTTCACCTTCGGAAATGGAACAGTCTGGATGGGCAACCCAGTGCCCTCACTTAGTTTGTAGTACAGTATGTAACTACACACTCACCCTGGAATTAATCGTCCCAATTAAGACCACTGTTCCTCGCAGAGTTAAACAGTAGGGTTAGCACCGCGACCCACTGCTACCACAGATCTCTTTTAGTTCCTCTACTTGCTTCACATAGTGGCGAAAGAACACTCTGGAAGACTTCAAGCCAGTGTATGAACGGAGATCTTCAAAATCCATACAATTAAAGAAATTTAAGAATGAGGCAACTTTCCTCGGATCGTGACCTGCGGGTGTATTGTCAGGATCCGCTCTGCGAATAAAATATGTGATTATCGCTCTGAGTTGATTCAGAGATAAATTTGAGCCTGATGTTTCTCCCCTGAATAGTTGACCACCCTTGAAGTCAAGTTCTATGAAGATAGACCTTTAGGCATTCTACTGGACATAGAGATGCATCTTCTTTCAGAGGGCAGATTCTCCAGGGACCCCACCTGTTGGTGGGTAACTCATTCTTGGCGAGAAACGTAGGATCCGGAAACAGGTTCAGTTCTCCCCCATCCAGGAACTGAACACGACCTGCCTCTCTCGAGAGGCTACAATCTCACTAACCCTGGCCCCGGACGCGAGTGCAAAATAGGAAAATAACTTTTTGTGTCAAATCCTTTAACGCACACTCTTCATTGCTCAACAGAGAAGCGAAATGAAGAACTTGTCTAAAGACCATGAAATGGGCTTTGGAGGTGCTGAAGGTCTGAGCCTAGCACAGGCTTTCGGGACTTTATTAAAGATCTCGTTACCTAGGTCGACCTGAAAGGCATATAGAATGGGTCTTGTCAAAGCAGACTTACACGCTGAAATCGTGTTAGCTGCCAATCCTTGACCATGGAGGTGGAGAAGAAAGATAAGCAGAAGTCTGTCAAGATCTCCTGCGGATTCTTCGCCTTGACAAAAGGCCACCCATTTTCTCCAAGATGACTCGTATTGCCTTATAGTAGATTTGCACTTATATTCCTCAAGGAAGTCTATACTGGCTTTCGAAATCCCGGGTTTTCTGTAATGAAGCGCAGACAGTTGACTTCTGGACTCGCTGGGTCAGAACTGGATCTGGTAGTGGTACAAACTTCAGCTACAGTTCCAATGCCAGGAGGAACCACACGCTGTTCGGCCACTTGTGGGCCACTATTGCCGCTACCCTTTGAAGGATCTCAGTTTGTTGAGGACCCTCAACAGAAGATTGTGAGGAGGCACCATAGTGATTATAGGAATGTGATATCCGGTGTTCCACAGGGTAGTGTTCTTGGCCCATTACTTTTCATACTATATACACATGACATGTGGTTTGGCCTAGAAAACAAGCTTGTTGCATATGCAGATGATGCTACTCTCTTTGCATCAATTCCATCCCCTGAATGTAGATCTAGGGTTGGTGAATCTCTTTTAGAGATTTAGCTAGAATTAGTGCATGGTTCAAATTATGGGGTATGAAGTTGAATCCTAACAAAACTCAAAGTATGATTGTAAGTAGGTCAAGGACGGTGGTTCCTCAACATCCGGATCTCAGTATTGATAATGTTTCTTTAAATATGTATGACTCTTTCAAAATTTTAGGTGTGATTCTCGACAGTAAATTTACTTTTGAGAAACATATAAGGTCTGTGTCTTCTTCAATTTCACAAAAAATAGGCTTATTGAGAAAGTCTTTCAAGATTTTCGGTGATCAATCTATTCTGAAGAAGTGTTTTAATTCTTTCATTCTACCTTGTTTTGAGTATTGTTCTCCTGTCTGGTGTTCAGCTGCTGATTCTCATCTTAATTTGTTGGACAGAAACTTACGGTCTATTAAATTTCTTATTCCTGATCTAGATATTAATCTCTGGCACCGTCGTTCAATTAGTTCATTATGCATGTTGCATAAGATTTTTCACAACTCTGACCATCCTTTACATTCAGATCTCCCTGGACAATTCTATCCTGTTCGTAAA
Organism: Palaemon carinicauda; assembly: GCF_036898095.1. NCBI lineage: Eukaryota > Metazoa > Arthropoda > Malacostraca > Decapoda > Palaemonidae > Palaemon > Palaemon carinicauda. The sequence goes on along the minus strand of NC_090741.1, from coordinate 138,084,876 downwards.
ACTAGGCAGGCAGTTAATTCTAATAGCCAGGCCTTCTCCATCACGAGGCTCAATACTACGCAGTACTCTAGAAGTTTTATTCCAGCTGTGACCAAGTTGTGGAATGATCTTCCTAATCGGGTGGTTGAATCAGTAGAACTTCAAAAGTTCAAAGTTGGAGCAAATGCTTTTTTGTTGACCAGGCGGACATGAGTCTTTTTATAGTTTATTCATGACATATTTGTTTTTGATGTTGTTGATAGTTTATTATATGACATGTCTGTTTTGACGTTGTTTCTTATTTTAGAATGATTTATTGTTAATTTGTTCTCTTCATTTACTTATTTCCTTATTTCCTTTCGTCACTGGGCTATTTTTCCCTGTTGGAGCCCCTGGGCTTATAGCATCTTGCTTTTCCAACTAGGGTTGTAGCTTGGATAGTAATAATAATAATAATAATAAATCTTGGACCATCTGTTCCAGTCGAAGGACATCGCGTCCACTGCTTCCGCTAAGGGGTCCTCGTACGGGGCACGTACAGGGGCAACTTCTTGTTGTCTTTTGTCGCAAAGAGGTCTATCTGCAGTTCTGGGACTGATTCAGAATGAAGGAGAATGATCCTGCGTCTAAGGACCATTCCGACTCTATCGGTGTGAACCTGGATAGAGCGTCCGCTGTCACATTGCGGACTCCTTGAAGGTGAACTGCCGACAGGTACCACTTCTTCTTTTCCGCCAATCGGAAGACGGCCAACATCACCTGGTTGAGAGGTGGTGACCTCGATCCTTGTCGATTCAAGTATCTCACAACTACCTCGCTGTCTATCACCACCTTATGTGGATCAAGTGACGCGGGGAGACTTTCTTTAAGGTAAGGAGCACTGCCCTAGCTTCTAGAAAGTTTTATGTAAAAGGTCTTGAATAGCCTGGACCAAGTCCCCTGGATTTTTTTCCGATGAGAGTGACCTCCCCATCCCTCCTTCGAGGCGTCTGAGTGAATCGTCACCGACGGGGGAGGTGGCTGAAGAAGAACCGACTTCTTTAGATGTCTGGCTTGGGACCAAGGCCTGAGAAGAGTACTTAGCCGAAGCGGCTGGTCTTCTCAGATCTCTTCACGCGTTTGATGCATAACTTCTCCAAACTCCGATTGCATCCTTTAGCTGTGCTCTTAGCACTGGGTCTGTCACCAAAGCAAACTGGAGAGAGCGCATTACTCTCTCCTGCTCGTGTCTTGATATCCTTTCGGAATCTTGAAGTCTCTTGATAGAACCCGCTATCTCCTTCCTTTTCTTCGCCGGGGTGGAGAAACGGTGTGACAAAAGGTCCCAGTGGATTCCCAGCCACTGGAACTTTTAAGATGGAGAAAGTCGAGACTTTTTCTGTTGATCTTGAAGCCTAGGTACTCTAGGAACTGGATCACTTGACTGGAAGCTTGCAAGCATTCTGTCTCGGATGCTGCCCACACCAACCAGTCGTCCAGGTAGGCTACTACCTGAATTCCCTTTAGGCGTAATTGTTTGAGAGCTACGCTCGCAACCTTCGTAAAAATCCTTGAGGCTATGTTTAGCCCGAATGGCATGGCTCCGAAGGCGTATAGTCTTCGTTGTAGCCTGAACCCTAGGTAGGGGGAGAGTCGATGGCTAATTGGAATGTGCCAATAGGCGTCTGACAAGTCTATAGAGACGGAATATGCCCTCTTGGGCAGTAAGGTCCTTATGTGTTGCAGTGTTAGCATTTTGAATTTGCAATTCACTATGAACTTGTTGAGTGGCGACAAGTCCAGAATGACTCTGAGCTTTTCAGAGTCTTTCTTGGGAACACAAAACAGCCTCCCTTAGAAATTGATGGGCTTCACCCTTCGGATCACCTTTTTTCTCCAACAGTTCTTGAACGTACTCCTCCATAACGGGGGTGGAGTGTTGGAAAAACCGAAGGCACGGGGGTGGAGTGCTGTATCAGCTCCCGTCCAGTCCATTCTTGAGTAGGCTGTGGGCCCAGGGATCGAAGGTCCACCGATCCCGAAATTTCAGAAGTCTCCCTCCTACCGGTATCACCTCACTTGGACTGCCGTCCTGAGGTCTTGCCTTCCTGACCACGACCACCCCTGAATCCCCTTCCCCTTGAGGGGCGTCTAGACGAGCCTCTGGCTGCTCCTCTAGGCTTTGCTCGAAAGGAAGTAGACTGCCCTTCGAACGCTGGGGTGAATGCCGTGGACTGTGTCGACACGGCCTGGGGTACCCACTGAAAGGTGGTCGGGGTTTGTGCCACGATCTGGGGCACTGGGGGCAATGGCAATTGCAGTTGCTGTTGCTGTCTAAGAGGCTTGGCTGGCCGAGACGATAGCCTAGTCCTCATAGTCTTCCTCTTTGGTTGAGGACCCTCATCCGGGGAAGACTTTCTTTTGATAGCCAGGCCCCACTTCTGGAGAAGGTTTCTATTCTCCAAGGCGGCCTTATCAACAACTTCTTTGACCAAGTCGGTAGGGAAAAGGTCTTTTCCCCAAATGTTGGAGGAGATTAGTTTCTTTGGCTCATGCCTCACCGTAGCCTAGGTAAACACGAACTCCCTACAAGGTCTCCTTGCCTTGACGAAGCCATAAAGGTCCTTCGTCACTGTGGCCAGATGAGGCTTGGCCACTACCATGAACATTTCATGGACCTTGGGGTCACTTGCCATCGTCTCGAGAGTAGTCTGAAGAGACATTGAGGCAGTCAGTCTTTCTTTTGTATCGAACTCACTTCGCAAAAGAAAGTCAGACAGCTTAGGGATGTCCTTGCCGAACTGACGTCCGGCAATATCAGCCTCCAACTTTCCCACTGAGAACGTAAGATGGACGTCCTTCCAGTCTTTGTGGTCCATAGGCAGGGCCAGCGACAAGGGTTTACACTCCTCTAGGGAGGGGCAAGACTTGCCAGCCTCGATTGCTTTTAGTACAGCCAGAAACCCTTTCTGTAAAAAGGGGAAGGCTCTAGTAGGCAAGGACACAAAGGAAGGGAGCTTCCTATTCAATGCGGCTACCTTTGAGTTAGAGAAGCCCCTCTCTTTCATCGAGGATGAAAGTAGAGCTTGAGCCTTAGCATGGTCCATCACTATGACCTCCTTCGGCTCTGTCTCCTCCTTTGAAGCTGGTTCCTTCCTCAGCCGGACATAACAGTCCGGATATGATGCCTTGCTGGGCCAGAATTCCACCTCCTCCAGGAGAACTGAGCCCAGCTTATCCGAGATGACGATCTTTCCAGTCGTCATCGACATGTGCTCAGCATACCTGCATGGGTTAGCATCTGAGCACAAGGGAATGTCTTTCACATTGAGCTTTTTCTGGGGCCCATGTGATTCTGCAAGGCACTGCATTCGCAGTTCCATTGCAGCCGCCTTCTCCTGATTCTCCTTCTGCATTTGTTGGATCATTCCATCAATAGAAGAGAGGGCCTGTCCCAGCTCTACTGGGAGACCGGCCGATGTAGAGGGGCTTGAACTTCATCCTGGGCTTCTGCCAGGAGGTCTTCCTCCTGACACCCGTCCACATCAGACATCCTGTCATCTAGCTGGATGTCTTGCATCGCGACCGCGACTTCAGCATCCACCTGGATCTGAACTTAGGGGATCTCCTCTTGATGCTGGGGAATCACTGCATTAGCTGATGCCTTAGGGAAAGGATACGCCCTCATCTTCTCACTTGGAAGATAAGGGCCAGAAGTGTTCTTTTGGAAGCCCCTTACCCAGGTACGAAGCTTCTTCCTAGCTATTTAAATGTCTCAGTAATCAGGTTAGTGCACACAGTACATACCTGAGGGTCCCAATACCGGAGATCATCCTTGGAGACAGCGTATGCTGCGTGTCTCCTACAAAACTCATGTCTGCAGAGGTTCTTGCTGCTGACATTGCAGAAAGCACTTCCCCACTTCGGATTGTACTTCTGTAAAGAGAAGAAATTTCCATGAGTATCAAGTGAACTATGTATCCCTGGATATGCATAGTATAGCATAATAATTCAGAAAGGAAAGACACACGATTGTGTTTGACTCACAACCCATTGTTGCAGCATTCCAGATAATAAAATCAAAATGGTTTATATCTTCTAGAGTAACCAATGCAAGGTTTCCAGAGGAAACAGGTGGAGCTCACACCTAAGCAATAATTTTAAAATCCTGGATAATAGACAGGGAAGAACTCAGCTTCCTATCTGTAGGGCAACAGCAAAGGGATGTGCAAGAAAAAACAATAGTGTTAGAAGACACAGTGCTGTACCAAAACCCTTACCATAGTTTTCTTCTTACTGTATATG
>NC_090741.1:138073113-138075613 GCF_036898095.1 Palaemon carinicauda | reverse complement strand
TTTATGGTGAGACCACTTTCATCCAGGCATTGCAGTAGATTTAATAGACGTCGTAGGTGATTGTTCCAAGTGTCTGAAATTATCAAAATATCGTCTAAGTACACATAAGTCCGTTCTAAATCCCTAGTAATGAAGTCCATGAGTATTTGAAAGGTTGCTGGGGCAGAATTAAGACCAAAAGACATACGAGTATATTGAAATAGACCATTAGGGGTTATAAAAGCTGAAATTTCCTTAGAGTTTTCAGTGAGGGGAATTTGATAGTAACCTTTTTGTAAATCTATTTTAGATACAAACTTAGCTTGGCCAACAGAATCTATTATAGTATCAATTAGAGGCAATGGGTAAGAGTCAGGGATAGTTAAATCATTAAGTTTCCTGTAGTTTGTGCAAAGTCTGAAACGTCCTCCAGGTTTTGGGGGGAGTAGACAAGACGAAGCCCATGGACTACAGCTGTGTTCTGCTAGGCCATGTTCCAGCAGAAAGTTTACTTCATCCCGCATGACTTACCTCCTTTCTGGACTCAGACGATATGGTGGCTGTTTGATAGGGAGAGAACCAAATTTTAGACGGATGTTATGTTCTATCAAATTACATTTCCCTACGGCATCACTCAACACATTAGGAAATTGTTTGAATAGGTTTGCCAAGTCTCTTCGCTAAGACTCTGATAAATGTGTTAGAGACCCTTCCAGATCTTTTATAATATTACTGTTGGTCGTAGTAGGGTTCGGTATATATTCATCCAACGCTTCAATTGGTTTGTCAGAATTTGTTATACATAGATTAATTTTTGAACCAGCCTCATCTGATGTTCTCTTTAAATATTCTTTTAATAAATTTATGCGATATTTCTGGGTCTTTTTTCTTTTATCTGGAGTAGAGACTAAATAGTTATTTGACTTTAAATTATCAATCACGGTATAAGGACCTTGATATTTAGGTTAAAAGGGAGATCCTGGTATAGGCATTAAAGCTAACACCTCATATCCAAGCTGAAACTGTCTGACTTTAGCGGATTTATCAAAGTGAGCTTTCGTAGATGCTTGACTCTCCTTTAAGTATTCTTTAGCTAATTTCCTTACTTTAGATAACCTTTCTTTCAAGTTGTTCATATATGTCTGCACATTAACCTTTGAGGATTCTGAATCAAAGTCATTGGCTAGCAAATGATCTTTTACATGTTTTAAGAGACCCTTGATCTCTCTACCAAACAGTACCCTAAAAGGTGAAAATCCCATAGATTCTTGCTTACATTCGCTAACTGCAAATAATAAAATGTCAAGACCTTCATCTCAATCGTTTGAACTTTTTAAACAGTAACGTTTCAGCAGGGATTTAAGGGTTTGGTGGAATCTCTCTATAGCTCCTTGAGACTCAGGGTGGTATACAGAAGAGTTTACATTAAGCACATTAATTTTTTTAGTACCTCTCTGAAAAGATCCGAAGTGAAATTAGTTCCTTGGTCAGATTGTAAAACCTTGGGAATACCAAAATTTGAGGTGTGTATCAAGTTAGTAGCTATATTCTTAGCAGAAATGTTCTTGAGAGGTATAGCTATAGGAAATCTGGTTGGTGTACACATGATAGTAAGGATGTATTTATTCCCTTTGCGATTGGAAGGAAGTGGACCAACACAATCTATTATTATTTTCTCAAAGGGTTCCTCTAATACAGGGATAGGAATGAGTGGAGCAGGAGGAATAGGTTTATTGGGTTTACCTATAACTTGGCAAATGTGACAAGATTTTATATATTCTGTAACACTTTTCTTCATTCCTGGCCAAAAGTAATGTGTTTGGAGATTCTGATAAGTTTTCTTTATACCTAAATGTCCATTCAGACCATCATGAACCAAAGAAACAATTTCACTTCTCAAAGAGGATGGAATTACAATCTGAAATTCATCGTCCCAATCTTGTTCTTGGGATAAGTGGCTAGGTCTAAATAATCTCATGAGAATGCCTTCATGCAGGTAAAATCCTGGCTTTTCTTTAACTTCTGTAATGTAGGAAGCTACCTCTGACCAAACATTGGGTCCAAGTAGGGTCAGATTTCTGTGCTGCAATGAAGGAATCCTTTGACATCTTTATTTCTTTAATGTTTAGTCAAGGCACAGACTTAATTCTAGTCTGACAATACTTTAACATAGTGGTTACACAAACAGGGTAAAGATCAGGCTGAGAGGATTCTATATTTACAGTAGGGTTATTTTCCAAAGGACGATCTACTACAATTGGACATGGAACTGTAAGTTTCTCAGCTATATCATTTCCTGGTAAAAAGTTAATTCCAGGGACCGGCAAATTTTGTGTTATTCCTACTTTCATTTTTCCGGATACAAGTGGAGACTTAAGATACAATTATGTGAGGGGAATGGTGGAAATTGAAGAGAGATCACAAATTACTACATTTTCATTTAGATAGAATTTCTCTAAGTTAGGGATTATTGTGTTAAGCATTATACTTTGAGTAGAACCTGTGTCTCTTAGAATGTTGA
>NC_090741.1:138048113-138068113 GCF_036898095.1 Palaemon carinicauda | reverse complement strand
TTAATTTTAAACCCACATTGTTCAGATCTCAAATTAGTATTCTTTATATGAGTCCATGAATTTTATGTTGAAGAAATTCTCTTTGTTAATCAAATTATCTTTTTCAACTTTCGGTTATTCTAGTGTACATATTTGGAAGTCACGGTATTAATTCATAAGTTTCAGAAGCATACATTTTTATTATATTGTTTTTGTTGGTAATTCCTATATTGATATTTTGCTTTACCTTTCATAAAATCCAAGCAAACAGAGAAGGGAAGAAACATGATACATATAATTTTCCCAATTAAATGCAATTGACGATATAACTGGTATTTTACCTTGTAACAGTTTTGTAATTGGATATATATCTTAAGTTGTCAATCATGAGTTCTGCTTACCAATGTGGTGTGAACATTTTCCCAGTTAAACAGGTAATCTGGGCTGTTCTACTAATAATGACAGCATAATCAGCATACTCTAGGTCCGCTAATTAGCTATTACTTATCAGGTCCAATAATTCACCATCTTCGACTATTCTTTGCATTACGAAATCCATGAGAATAAATAACATAGGTGAGAACACAATCCCCTGGAGTACTGCGCTGCTCACGAGCAATTCAAATAATAGGACCCCACTAACGTAAACTTGCACTCGTTATATTTATGAACAGAATTAATCAAATTCACATATATAGGTGGAGGTCCATAATAACGCATAACTCTCCTCAAAATTCCTGGGGCACATTATAACAGGCTTTTTCATAGTCCAAAATGCCATGAAATGTGGATTTTTATATTCTAGACATTTCTATACATATATCAAAATGAGAATATGGTCAGTACAACATCTGCATTTCAAAATTCTGCTGGTTCGTCTATCGGCTTTTCATAAATTTTTCTCTCTAGTCTCTTTTTTATAACCATACTATATAATTTCATAACAATTTAGGTAAATGCGATGCCTCTGCATTTGCTGCAATCGGTCAGATCTCCTTTATTTATTTATTTATTTATTTATTTATTTATTTATTTATTTATTTATTTATTTATTTATTTATTTATTTATTTATTTTACCAGATATCCCAAATCCCATTCATCAGGTTTTGCCTCTTCATACCAAATCCTACAGAATAACCTTGTAAACATTATAGGGATCACTTCATTTCCAGCCTGTATCATCTCACCACCTATTCCATCGTATTATTATTATTATTATTATTATTATTATTATTATTATTATTATTATTATTATTATTATTATTATTATTATTATTATTATTATTATTAGCCAAGTTACGACCCTACTTGGAAAAGCAAGATACTATAAGCCCGAGTGTTCAAACAAGAAAAGGTAGCCCAATAAGGATAGGAAATAATGAAATAAATAAACGATAAGAAAATATTGATGATAAATAATATTAAAAAGAGTAACATCTTCAAAACATGTCTATCATATATAAACTATAAAAAAAAAACACTTATGCCAGCCTGTTCAACATAAAAACATTTGCTGCAAGTATGAACTTTTGAAGTTTTACTGATTCAATTACCCTATTAGGTTGATGATTCCACACCTAAGTCACAGCTAGAATAAAACTTCAAGAATACTTTGCTGTGTTGAGCCTCATGATGGGGAAGACCTCACTATAAGTATCAACTGCATGCCTAGAATTACGAATATGATGGAACTGTCCAGGAGGCTCTGAATGTAAAGAATGATCAAAATTAAGAAAAAATATTATAAAACCTGTATAATGTACTTATTGAAGGACGGTGCCAATGATTAATATCTAGTTTACAAATGAAAAATTTAGTGGACAGTAAGTTTTTGTCCAACAAAATAAGATGGGAAATAGAGCTGAAGACCCGAGAGGAGAACAACACTCGAAACAAGGTAAAATGAAACAATTGAAACACTACTTAAGAAGAGATTGATCACCTAAAATCTTACAAAAAACTTTTTCAATATGCAATGTACAATTGAAGAAGACACAGACCTTATGTGTTTTTCAGAAGCAAATATACTGTCAAGAATCAAACCTAAAGTTTTAAAAGTCATACACAGTTAAAGAAACATTATCAATGCTGAGATCCGGATGTTGAGGAACCACTGTCCTTGACCTACTTACAATCATACTATGAGTTTGGTTAGGACTCAACTTCTTTCTCTATAATTTACACCATGCACTAATTTTACCTCAATCTCTATCAAGGGATTCCGCAACCCCGTATATATAGTCAGATGGAGGTAATACATGGAGAGTAGCATTATTTACATATGCAACAAGCTTTTTTTCTAGGCCAAATCACATATCATGTGTATATAGTATGAACAGTGATGGGCCAAGATCTCTACCCAATGGACCACCAGATATGACATTTCTAGAAATAGGTTGACCAGGTTACCAGCTATCCGGTGAAATGCTACTGGCTGAAAGCTATGGGGGTCCTTCGACTAGCTAGACAGTGCTACATTGGAACCCCTTTGCCTATACTTGCACTGAATAGTCCGGCCTATTATTATTATTATTATTATTATTATTATTATTATTATTATTATTATTATTATTATTATTATTATTATTATTAGCTAAGCTACAACCCTAGTTAGAAAAGCAAGATGCTATAAGCCCAAGGGACCCAACAGGGGAAGGTAGCCCAGCGAGGAAAAGACACAAGTAAAAATAAATTTTTTTAAGAATAACACCACCAAAATAAATATATTCTATATAAACTATAAGAAATTAACAAAGCAGGAGGATGAGAAATAAGGCAGAATAATGTGCCTGAGTGTACCCTGAAGCAAAAGAATTCTAACCCAAGACAGTGGAAGACCATGGTACAAAGGCTAAGGCACTCCCAAAGACTAGAGAACAATGGTTTGCTTTTGGAGTGTCCTTCTCCTAAAAGAGCTGCTTACCATAGCTCAAGAGTCTCTTCTACCGTTACCAAGAGGAAAGTAGCTACTGAACAATTACAGTACAGTAGTTAACTCCTTGGATGAAGAGTAATTGTTTTGTAATGTCAGAGTTGTCAGAGGAGAATTTGTAAGGAATAGGCCAGACTATTCTGTGTATGTGTAGGCAAAGGAAAAAAATAACCGTAACCAGAGAGAAGGCGGTAATGTAGTGCTGTGTGGCCAGTCAAAGGGCCCCATAAGTCTCTAGCGGTAATATCTCAACGGGTGCCAACCTGTTACCTACTAATTATATATTCTCTTATGTCCTCACAACCGGAAAACACCGATATTACCAAACAATTCTTCTCCTCTCAAGGAGTTATATATTGCACTGTATTTGTTCAGTGGCCACATTCCTCTTGGTAAGGGTAGAAGAGACTTTTTAGCTATGGAAAACAGCTCTCCTAGGAGAAGGACACTCCCAAATCAAACCATTGTTCTCTAGTCTCTAGCCTCTGTACCATGGTATTACACTGTCATGGGTTAGAGTTCTCTTGCTTTGGGGATACACTCGGGCACTCTATTCTATCTTATATCTCTTCCACCTTTTTTTGTTAAAGATTTTATAATATATATAGGAAATACATATTTTAATGTCGTAACTGTTCTTAAATATGGCATTTTTCCTGTTTTCTTTCCTCATTTGGCTCATTTCCATGGTGAAGCCCTCGGGCTTAAACCCCAGCTCTTTTCCAACTAGGATTGTATCTTAGTAAGTAAAAGTGATAATGATATACTTACTATGATGCCCATCAACAGCAACTCTTTGATATTTATTAATTAAAAATTCAATAATAATGATAGGAAACGACCCACCCACTCCCAACTATTTGGGTTGGAAAACAAGGGCCTCATGAGGTAAACGGTCAAACGCACCACTAAAATGAAGGCAAATCAAATGAACTTTCGTACCACTATTAAGGGATTTCTGTACAACATCGGAGATTTTAAGAAGAGCATCACAAGCTCCAAGGCCTTTACGAAAACCAGATTGTAAATTAGGGAACAGGTGATTACCTTCAGCAAACTTATTAAGGCGTTTTGCCAGAAGACATTTAAAAACTTTATATAATATGGGAGTTATGGAAACTAAGCGGTATTCAGTTAGACTTGAGATAACACAAACATATGTATATAGTGGAGTACCATTACCAATTCTCCAACAAGTGCTAGAAGCTCCCTATCTTGCTAACTTGTGCAAAATAACATAAGCATCAATATCCATCAACAAAGGTTTAGTTTCACCAGATAGATAAATTAAACTAGTTAGTTTAACCTCAAGAAAACTGGAAGGAGAAAATTCAAGTTTCTCATTAATCTTTTTACTGTCAAACACGTCTGCTAGAAAGCTTTCATTTTCATTTTGACAGTGAGTGACTCAGCCATCGTGTTTAAGTAGAGGAGAAACTCTTGCATTCACACCAAAGAGTGCAGATTTAACGGTAGTTCACTATTCATGTTCCTGGTTTTACCAAAAAGGGATTTTTTTATGGCAAAATTTTATCCCTATTCAGTTGGAGGATAAACTCTCTGAGCAAAACTCTAAGCTGACTACAGTTATTCCAGGTCAAATGTGATCTGTTACACTTCCAAGGATGATAGACCCCTGCTTTTCCAAATAAGCACATCTACAGTCATCATCGAAATACGATTTGTCTTTCACTCTGTACATCAGCACACGAGAAGGGATACACATACCAATTATATTGACGAGATTCTTATTCAAAGGGACAATAGGATCAACACTAATATACAATTGTGAAAAAAATTCAAGCACAAAAGTTCATGCAACACCCCATTCCAGTCCACTTGAGAATTCATATAAATCTTACATGAGTATGATACATCAGGGACAGTCTTCTCAGTCTTCACTACTAATGAAATCGAGGCATGATTAGATGTCCCGACAAGAGAACCAACATTACTTGTTATAACGCTAGGGAAGTCAGTGTATATGAGGTCCAAGAAGTTACCAGACCTGTGAGTAGCTTCACTTATAATTTGCTCACAGCCTGATTCTGAGGCAAAGTCTAAAGCTCTTAATCCATGGTGATCAGTAGGAGAAACAGAACTTAACCACTCCCTATGGTGAGCGTTGGAATCACCAACAAACACATAGAGGCGTTTCTGTTATCTTGTATCTTAGCAATAATGGTAGGAAGACAATCCAAGATAGAATCATCAAAGTCTGGATTCCGGTAGATCGAACACAATTGGAATTTGTTATGCCTTCCACAAACTAATATTACCTGCATCTCATGACATGTACATTCATAACAGAACACATGTGAAGCAAGGTACTCAGTCCTTATTCATACCGTAATTCTCCTGGCCATAGGAAAGGCATCACGTTTCAACAATAATGGCTTTTTAAAAACTGTTATAGGAGCTCAGATGAGTGCTTCATATTAGAAACTAAAATTGTTCCGTAACCGAAATACAAACCACGCTATTTACATAGGGTATTACTTTCGGCATAGCTGAATGACGAGCCAATAGATTTTTAACGAGGGTTAACTACCCCCTCGATAGTTATCGAGGGGCTAGGGGAGGGGTAGCTAGCTACCCCTCCCCCCTCACACATCGGTGAACTTATTCACTTCGCTTTTGGCTCGGGTGACGGTCAGACGTGTCTACCTCACCCTCGCATATTGACAGCCTTAATCTTTTTTGCTTTTTCTTTCAGTGTATGTTCGGAAGTTGGCCTCTACCTCTATCATGCGGAAGTGCCCTGGGCTACCCGACCGCCCTTGTGGGACTTTTATGTCGGCGGTCGAGATGGACCCTCACAACTTGTGTCCGTACTGCAGAAGTCAACGGTGTGATAGAGTCAAAGTTTGCAGTGAGTGCAGGGAGGGGTCTACCTCCCAGTCGGAGAGGTTTTCCCAGCGACAGAAGAAGAAGTCTAAGCGGGATCTTTCTCCTTCAAGGGTTGCCTTGAAGAAGGAAGGTTCCAAGGACTCTTGTTCCGCTGCCTGAACCTCCTCCGAAGCTCTCACTCGATCGGTCTCTCGTGACATGCCGGCGAATGGTAGCGTGGGCCATTCTTTTGTTGACCAACCTCGGGGTTCGGGAGAGGAAGTTGCCTCCCATAGCGAGGCAGCTCCTCCTCCTCATCCGGGGGAGGATGTTAATAACTCAGCTTTGGGCTTCCTTGGGGATTAAGGGTTCACCCTCCAAGGAAGCTATGTTTGACTTGATCCAGTTGGGAGTAGCTGTCAAGCAGTCGCAGGTGATAGCGAAGGTAGATCCTCTGTCTATCGTCGACATTGTTGTGGCAGAGGCTTCCGACTGGTCGAATCAAACCCCTGCCTTGGTTTCTGATGTGGCTGAAGGCTTAGTCCCCCCCTCCGAACATCCTTCGAGGGAGGAGGTAAGTCCATCGGTCTCTCCTGCGGGTGATTCTCCCTCTTGGGGGAGTTCACTGACAGAGACTCCTCTTCGGAGGACCCCGTTTTCCAATGGCTTCCGAGCCCTTCGGGGCAGAAGGGCTTAAGCACCAGGTTTCACCTGCGCGGGCAGGTTCTCCTGCGTGTTCGCGCAGTAGTGCGCAAGCGCTCTCCCGCTGTTGCTGCGGACCTTCCTACGCGCCAGCGATCTCCTGCAGCTGAGGCAGAGTCAACTCGTCAGCTCTCTCTGCTCGTCACCGTACTCCTGTTTGCCAGCACTATTCGGCTCGCAAGCGCTCGCCTACGCGCCAGCGATCTCCTGTGCTCCAGCGATCTCCTACTCGCCAGTTCACATCTGCGTGCCCTGTTCCTGACACGCGCCAGGCACGCCCACGATCTTCTGCGCGCCCAAGATCTCCTGAGCGCCCACGATCTTTCAGCTCGCCAGCGATCTTCTCCTGTGTGTCAGTGCGCACCTGCACGTCAGCGTGCACCTGAGCGTCAGCGCGCACCTGCACGTCAGCGCGCACCTGCGCACCATCGATTGCCCGCGCGCCCACGATCCCCGCATTTGGGCGCAGGCAAGAAGACTCTTCCTTCGCCTTATCGCCCGCGATCACCTGCGCGCCCTCGGAACTCGCCTGCACGTCACGCGCCCTCGGAACTCGCCTGCACGTCAGCCCTCGCCTGCGCTCCATTGTGCGCACTAGCCTTTCCGCACTTCCAGAGTTGGATGCGACACTACTCGTCCATACGCTCACGAGATATCTCTTGCACGCGCCCATGAGCAGCCTCTGGTACACGTTTTTACACCTGCTGGCCCTGCGCCCCAGCCACCTGCTCCAGACCGCGCACCTGCACGCCAGAAATCTCCTGCGCGCCCGCACGATCTATCGCCTGCGCACAAGCACTCTTCAACGCGCCCGCGCGCCCACAATCATGCTAGCCGCTGGTCACCTACGCGCCCGCGCACCCACAATCCTGCTAGCCGATGGTCACCTACGCGCCTACGCGCTATCTCTCCTTAGCGAGATTACTCACCCTCTCACCCTACGCGTCATCCCTCGCCTGTGCGCCATCGCTCGCCAACGCGCCGCCACTCGCCTGTGCGCTGTCATTCGCCCGGCAGCCAACGCTTGCCTTTAAAGCTGCGCGCCCTTGCCTGTGCGCCCATGCGCTGGCCCGCGTTTGCGTTTTCATCTCCGTGCGCCGACGCGCAAACCTGCGATTTGTCCATCTCGCGAGCACCAGCGCTACCCCAAGCGCGATTCCCGACGGGTTTCGCAGCGCGAGCAGCCGAGCGAGTCTTCAGGAGCGCGTACTACCAGGTCATCATCTCAACGATAACCCACCCTCCCCCGCAAGCGCAGAACAGCGCGCTCGCAGGACGAGGGGAAGTCTTCAGAGAGGTCTAGTCACCAATCTTCTTCTTCCTTTCAGGCAGGCCCTATGGTTTCTATTCCAAAGGATCGCCCGATCCCCTTCCCTCCAGTGGGACTCTCTGATACTGCGTCTGTCAGTCGACAGGCTTGGTTTAGGTCCCTTATCAGAGCTGTCGTCCAGGCTGTTAAGCCTGCCTTCGACGATTTGGGTCTCAAACCAACCACCCCACTGAAAAGGAAGAGAGGAGTGGAGTTCGTGGTGACTTCTCCTAGGGTCAAACTGGCTCCTAAGATGTTCGTAAGGAAGGCTCTTTCCCCCCCCCTTCCGACATTCTCTCCTTCTCCTGTGGAGGAAGCTTTTCTGTCCTCAGGAGAATCTATCGGGGGGAGACCTTTTCCCACCGCACCAATTGGAGAGACCCCACCACGAGTAGGAGAATCGTCGCGTGCTGGGGTGGAGAAGAGCCCTCAGATTTCTTTACGGGAGTCCTGCATCCCTCCTAAAAGGGAACCGAAGGACTCGAAGACCATCCCGAAGTCTTCTTCAAGGATTCGACCAGAGCCAGCGAGACCTCAGGAGAACGTCCATGTGTCCCCCCAAGTAAAGCATTGAGACTTTGCTGACAATTCACCAGGAGGAGAGCAGCATGATTCAGAGCATGCCTTCAGGCAAGTCCTGATTTTGATGAGGCATCTCAACAAGTTCAAGGACCCCGAGATTGCCCCTTGTGAAGGCATGGATACGGTCCTAGACCAAGTCTATGGCACTCAAAAACCCTCTAAGGCCAGTGTAGCTCTGCCTTGGTCCCAATGAGATAAGAGTGTTAGAGATAAGGTTGGGGGCCAGCTTTTGGAAGTCGCCTCCTCCAGCCGTTCCTCTACTGGTAACAAGTTCCTCCCACCTCATCGTGTCCAATAGAGCATGGAAGAGCCTTGTTTAGCTCTCCCACTCCACCACTCCGTGGAAGAGCTTACCAGGGGAGTCTCTCTTGAGAGACTCTTCAAACGGCAGGTAACATTCTCTGCATCGGAGATCCTGAGTCATGAGATGCGTCCCGTTCATAACATCTCTTCCTCCCCTGACAGTGAATCCAGTGTCGTTGAGCTCCTATGCCATGGGATCGGTAAAGGGGCTAGCCCTTCAGGCAGAAGTCGAGACCATGCTCAAGAAGGATGCTCTCCAGGAGGTTGTCAACGGCTCCCCAGGCTTCTTCAATCGACTCTTTCTTGTAAAGAAGGCGTCTGGAGGCTGGAGACCTGTCATTGACCTCTCAGCCCTGAACAAGTTTGTCAAACAAACTCTGATCAGCATGGAGACAGCAGACACGGTCAGACTTGCAGAGAGACCACAAGACTTCATCTGTACACTGGATCTGAAGAACACGTACTTCCAGATCCCAATCCATCTGTCTTCCAGGAAGTACTTGATATTCAGCTTAGACAACAAGATCTACCAGTTCAAGGTGCTGTGTTTCGGTCTCTCCACAGCACCTCAGGTATTCACCAGAGTGTTCACCCTGTTATCTTCATGGGCACGCAGAATCGGCATCCGTCTCCTCCGTTATCTGGACGACTGGCTGATCCTGTCAGACTCGGAGTCGACCCTTCTTCGACACGGAGACAAGCTTCTGGGACTTTGCCAAGATCTAGGGATCATGGTAAATCTCGAGAAGTCTTCTCTGCTTCCATCTCAACGACTGGTATATCTAGGCATGATATTGGACACCAATCTCCACAAAGCCTTTCCATCAGCCGACAGGATAGCAAGGCTGAAGAGGGTCGCAGATCCTTTCCTCAGACGAGAAGAGCTTCCAGCCCAATCGTAGTTACGTCTCCTAGGTCACTTTTCCTCCTTAGCCCGTCTGGTTACAAATGGCCGCCTCTGGATGAAATCCCTGTGCTCCAGCGATCTCCTACTCGCCAGTTCACATCTGCGTGCCCTGTTCCTGACACGCGCCAGGCACGCCCACGATCTTCTGCGCGCCCACGATCTCCTGAGCGCCCACGATCTTTCAGCTAGCCAGCGATCTTCTCCTGTGTGTCAGTGCGCACCTGCGCGTCAGCGTGCACCTGAGCGTCAGCGAGCACCTGCGCGTCAGCGCGCACCTACGCGTCAGCGCGCACCTGCGCGTCAGCGCGCACCTGCGCGTAAGCGCGTCAGCGCGCACCTGCGCGTCGCGTCAGCGCGGACCCGCGCGCGTCAGCGCGCACCTGCGTGCACCTGTGGGCCAGCGCGCACCTGCGCACCATTGTTTGCCCGCGCGCCCACGATCCACGCATTTGGGCGCAGGCAAGAAGACTCTTCCTTCGCCTTACCGCCCGCGATCACCTGCGCGCCCTCGGAACTCGCCTACACGTCAGCCCTCGCCTGCGCTCCATTGTGCGCACTAGCCTTTCCGCACTTCCAGAGTTGGATGCGACACTACTCGTCCATACGCTCACGAGATATCTCTTGCACGCGCCCATGAGCAGCCTCTGGTACACGTTTTTACACCTGCTGGCCCTGCGCCCTAGCCACCTGCTCCAGACCGCGCACCTGCGCGCCAAAAATCTCCTGCGCGCCCGCACGATCTATCGCCTGCGCACAAGCACTCTTCAACTCGCCCGCGCGCCCACAATCATGCTAGCCGATGGTCACCTACGCGCCCGCGCACCCACAATCCTGCTAGCCGATGGTCACCTACGCGCCTACGCGCTATCTCTCCTTAGCGAGATTACTCACCCTCTCACCCTACGCGTCATCCCTCGCCTGTGCGCCATCGCTCGCCAACGCGCCGCCACTCGCCTGTGCGCTGTCATTCGCCCGGCAGCCAACGCTTGCCTTTAAAGCTGCGCGCCCTTGCCTGTGCGCCCATGCGCTAGCCCGCGTTTGCGTTTTCATCTCCGTGCGCCGACGCACAAACCTGCGATTTATCCATCGCGCGAGCACCAGCGCTACCCCAAGCGCGATTCCCGACGGGTTTCGCAGCGCGAGCAGCCGAGCGAGTCTTCAGGAGCGCGTACTACCAGGTCATCATCTCAACGATAACCCACCCTCCCCCGCAAGCGCAGAACAGCGCGCTCGCAGGACGAGGGGAAGTCTTCAGAGAGGTCTAGTCACCAATCTTCTTCTTCCTTTCAGGCAGGCCCTATGGTTTCTATTCCAAAGGATCGCCCGATCCCCTTCCCTCCAGTGGGACTCTCTGATACTGCGTCTGTCAGTCGACAGGCTTGGTTTGGGTCCCTTATCAGAGCTGTCGTCCAGGCTGTTAAGCCTGCCTTCGCCGATATGGGTCTCAAACCAACCACCCCACTGAAGAGGAAGAGAGGAGTAGAGTTCGTGGTGACTTCTCCTAGGGTCAAACTGGCTCCTAAGATGTTCGTAAGGAAGGCTCCTTCCCCCCCCCCCCCTCCCTCAGACATTCTCTCCTTCTCCTGTGGAGGAAGCTTTTCTGTCCTCAGGAGAATCTATCGAGGGGAGACCTTTTCCCACCGCACCAATTGGAGAGACACCACCACGAGTAGGAGAATCGTCGCGTGCTGAGGTGGAGAAGAGCCCTCAGATTTCTTTACGGGAGTCCTGCATCCCTCCTAAAAGGGAACCGAAGGACTCGAAGACCATCCCGAAGTCTTCTTCAAGGATTCGACCAGAGCCAGCGAGACCTCAGGAGAACGTCCATGTGTCCCCCCAGGTAAAGCATTGAGACTTTGCTGACAATTCACCAGGAGGAGAGCAGCATGATTCAGAGCATGCCTTCAGGCAAGTCCTGATTTTGATGAGGCATCTCAACAAGTTCAAGGACCCCGAGACTGCCCCTTGTGAAGGCATGGATACGGTCCTAGACCAAGTCTATGGCACTCAAAAACCCTCTAAGGCCAGTGTGGCTCTGCCTTGGTCCCAATGAGATAAGAGTGTTAGAGATAAGGTTGGGGGCCAGCTTTTGGAAGTCGCCTCCTCCAGCCGTTCCTCTACTGGTAACAAGTTCCTCCCACCTCATCGTGTCCAATAGAGCATGGAAGAGCCTTGTTTAGCTCTCCCACTCCACCACTCCGTGGAAGAGCTTACCAGGGGAGTCTCTCTTGAGAGACTCTTCAAACGGCAGGTGACATTCTCTGCATCGGAGATCCTGAGTCATGAGATGCGTCCCGTTCATAACATCTGTTCCTCCCACCTCATCGTGTCCAATAGAGCATGGAAGAGCCTTGTTTAGCTCTCCCACTCCACCACTCCGTGGAAGAGCTTACCAGGGGAGTCTCTCTTGAGAGACTCTTCAAACGGCAGGTGACATTCTCTGCATCGGAGATCCTGAGTCATGAGATGCGTCCCGTTCATAACATCTCTTCCTCCCCTGACAGTGAATCCAGTGTCGTTGAGCTCCTATGCCATGGGATCGGTAAAGGGGCTAGCCCTTCAGGCAGAAGTCGAGACCATGCTCAAGAAGGATGCTCTCCAGGAGGTTGTCAACGGCTCCCCAGGCTTCTTCAATCGACTCTTTCTTGTAAAGAAGGCGTCTGGAGGCTGGAGACCTGTCATTGACCTCTCAGACCTGAACAAGTTTGTCAAACAAACTCTGATCAGCATGGAGACAGCAGACACGGTCAGACTTGCAGAGAGACCACAAGACTTCATCTGTACACTGGATCTGAAGAACACGTACTTCCAGATCCCAATCCATCTGTCTTCCAGGAAGTACTTGATATTCAGCTTAGACAACAAGATCTACCAGTTCAAGGTGCTGTGTTTCGGTCTCTCCACAGCACCTCAGGTATTCACCAGAGTGTTCACCCTGTTATCTTCATGGGCACACAGGATCGGCATCCGTCTCCTCCATTATCTGGACGACTGGCTGATCCTGTCAGACTCGGAGTCGACCCTTCTTCGACACGGAGACAAGCTTCTGGGACTTTGCCAAGATCTAGGGATCATGGTAAATCTCGAGAAGTCTTCTCTGCTTCCATCTCAACAACTGGTATATCTAGGCATGATATTGGACACCAATCTCCACAAAGCCTTTCCATCAGCCGACAGGATAGCAAGGCTGAAGAGGGTCGCAGATCCTTTCCTCAGACGAGAAGAGCTTCCAGCCCAATCGTGGTTACGTCTCCTAGGTCACTTTTCCTCCTTAGCCCGTCTGGTTACAAATGGCCGCCTCTGGATGAAATCCCTGCAATAGCGGCTCAAGTCCCGGTGGAATCAAGGCCACGATTCCCCGGACATTCTGGTCCCTATAGGTCTTGCAAAACGGATGGACCTTCAGTGGTGGGTGACGGACGCAAACCTTCGAAAGGGAGTGGATATTCTCGTCCTCCTCCCGTATTTGATGCTGTTCTCGGACGCTTCAACAGGATCTCAGGCCTAAGGTCAGAATCAGAAAAGTGCCTCCACATAAATCTGCTAGAAATGAAGGCCGTATATCTGGTGCTTCAACAGTTCCAACGGATCCTGGCGGGTCACTCCATGGTGGTGGTGATGAATGACAACACCATGGTGGTGGCTTACATCAAGAAGCAGGGAGGTACCTTTTCACAACAGCTATCCCATCTTGCAGTAGAGGTACTGGGATGGACCGAAGTCTACTCGATTCCACTATCGTCTCGCTTCATTCCGGGCAAGAGGAATGTGCTCGCCGACAGTCTGAGCAGAGCATCGCAGATAGTGAGTACTGAGGATCCTCTAGTAGCTAGCAAAGTCCTGACTTTGTGGGGTTCCCCAACGGTGGACCTGTTCGTGACAGCCTTGAACTTCAAGCTTCCGCTGTACTGTTCCCCAGTCCCGGACCCCAAGGCACTCTGGCAAGATGCCTTCCAACAACGGTGGGACAACATTGACCTTTACGCCTTCTCACCGTTCTGTCTGATGAGAAGGGTGCTCAACAAGACCAGACTATCGGTCAACCTGTCAATGACCTTGATATCTCCGCTATGGCATCATGCAGAGTGTTTCCCGGACCTTCTGCAGCTCCTGACGGAACTCCCGAGAGAGCTTCCTTCACGACACAAGATACTAAAGCAACCACACTGCAACATCTTCCACAAAGCCGTAGCATCGCTTCGGCTTCACGCCTGGAGACTATCCAACATCTCCTCACAGAGAGAGGCTTTTCGCAACAAGTTGCGGAGAGGATGTCTCGACACCTGCGAAAGTCATCTTCAGGGGTCTACCAAGCGAAGTGGAGAATCATCTATGGTTGGTGTCGTGGAAGGGGTATCTCTCCCCTCGAGGCCACTATTCCAGCGATAGTGGGAGTTTCTTGTGTATTTGCGGGAAGAAATGCGCCTTTCGGTCTCGGTGATGAAAGGCTATCGCTCAGCCTTAAACCTGACCTTCAGGCTGAAAGGAATGGACATTTCCTCCTCGCTGGAACTTTCTCAACTCATATGAAGCTACGGGCTTACATGCCCTCAGTCGGAAGTGAGACCTCCTCCATGGAACGTGGTTCGAGTTCTCAGGTCTCTTAAGAGACATCCCTACGAACCATTACGCCAGGTTTCTGATCGTCACCTGACTTGGAAGACGATGTTCCTGCTTGCTCTGGCTTCGGCCAAGCAAGTCAGTGAACTTCGTGGTCTCTCGTACGACGTCGGCCGTTCAAAGGGATGGGGGGAGGTAACGTTCGGGTTCGTCCCTTAGTTTGTTGCTAAGAGTCAGAATCCTGGAGTTCCAGACCCACGGTTCGACTCCTTCAGGATTTTGAGTCTCCGTTCTGTAACAGATGACCCAGACCATCTCTTACTGTGCCTAGTAAGGAGTCTGAGGCTCTATCTTAAGAGAACCGCTGCAGTTCGTCCTCGAGTGCAAGCCTTGTTTGTGAGCACAGGAAGGACGAAGAGGAAGTTCACTAAGAACAATATCTCAGCCTGGATTCCCAGGGTCATCCACCATTCCCTGAATCCAGACCCTCCTCCGTCACGTCGCTCGGGAGCACACGATGTCAGAGGCATCGCTACATCCCTGGCATTCAAGAGAAACTTTTCAGTGACGCAGGTTCTACAAGCTGGGGTCTGGAAGCATCAAACGACCTTCACTGCACTATCTGTAGGACGTGACCCACAGGAGGGTCGATACGTTCTCTATCGGCCCTGTGGTGGCTGCACAACAGCTCGTCTAACCTCATGCTCCTTAATGGACAAGTAGCAGAAGGTTGAGCGCATTGTTACCCGGTTTTAGTCTGCATGAATAACAAAGTATGTCTGGCCCTTACTCTTTTCTTCAACCTCCCCTCTCTTGGGGAAAGCAGCATCCTGGGTTCTCTGCACAGCTGACCTCAAACCACTGCAGGTAAACCATGCTTCCTTGTGTTCCTAGTATTAAATAATACTGTTGTGTCCCCCATACCCTGACGAGGTGGTATTGGGAACGTCCTAGACTAGATAGCCATCTGAAGAACTCCAGGTCAACTTCCTAGGACGAGTCAAACTTCTTTCCTTCACACACTAGCTTATGTAGGCTGCACGTTCGTTGCAGAGCAAGGAACTTGCAAGGTGCAGGGACTCCTTATCTCGAGTGCTACACACTCGGATCCTGAGTCCCCAGGCAAAGCCAAAGACAGTAAGGCTGGGACTTACCACCCTACCTAAGGGTTAAGTCACCCCATGTTACGGAACAAATGACAAATTCGGAGATAATATGTATTTTTCCTAACCATTCAAACCTTAGCTATTTACACATACTTGCCCACCAGCCCTGTCCCCCGTGAAGTCCCACCTCTAAGCGAAGTGAATCAGTTCACCGGTGTGTGAGGGGGAAGGGTAGCTAGCTACCCCTCCCCTACCCCCTCGCTAACTAGCGAGGGGGTAGTTAACCCTCGTTAAAAATCTAATGGCCCGTCATTCAGCTACGCCGAAAGTAATACCCCATTTAAATAGCTGCGGTTTGTATGGTTAGGAAAAATACAAATTATCTCTGAATTTGTCATTTTCTGAGCACAAAAGAATATCATACTGTGTGGACGCATCTGTAAGTTCTTCAATATTAACACGGAGACCACGAATATTGCGATACAATAGATGACATTAATGAAATTTAGTACGTGCTAGTCCTAGATTTCAGTCAATGTCTCCAGAGAGCATAAGAATTAATGATAACAAAAAAGATACATCATACTTAAAAAAAACTACATTACCAAGAATAATAACAAAAAGAATATGCAAAGGCTCTCCATCTCGTGATTTTTTTGAAAGATAGATTTGACTTCAAACACACTGGATTAATTCATGGGCATATCATGGTCTACATCAGTTTCATGTATAATAATCAAATTATTCCCTTCATATCTCTCATTCATGAGCTCACTAAAGCCTTTCATCCAACATTGTCTTTCTTCATTTTCTACTGTTATCACAGATCCATGCCATCCATCTCTATTTTGGATGGGTTTAAGTAAATTTTCATTTACCACAGTGGAGATTCCATCAATAGTTATAATATGACCTAATCTTAAACCCTATGTATATATATATATATATATATATATATATATATATATATATATATATATATATATATATATATATATATATATATATATATATATATATATATATATATATATCCTACCTCATACTTGGGATTGAATGCTAGCCCCTTCTAATGAAAGGCCAGGTCGAAACCAACCATGCCACGAGAGACCATAAAAGAATTCGGAACCTGGCGCTACCTAGCTGTTCGAGGATTTACCTGGCGAGACATCAGTCTTTTACCAGCGAGTTTTACCCGATTTCCCGGCCCACCACGTGACACAATTGGTAGTAATTCATTCAAATTACCCTTAATGAGTCAATATGGATAAATATCAATACAACATCGTGTTCAAATAGAAATAAATTTCTACCTCATACTTGGGATCGAACGCTAGCCCCTTTCATTAGAAGGGGCTAGCGTTCGATCCCAAGTATGAGGTAGAAATTTATTTCTATTTGAACACGATGTTGTGTTGATATATATATATATATATATATATATATATATATATATATATATATATATATATATATATATATATATATATATATATATATATATATATATATATATATATATATATATATATATATATATATATATATATATATATATATATATATATATATGTGTGTGTGTGTGTGTGTGTGTGTGTGTGTGTGCGCGCGTGCGTGTGTGTGTATGTGTGTGTATAACTCATTTTTACATTGGAAAATAGCAGATTGATGCGTTTACCTCTCGTCAAAATAATATAGCTTAATTGGCCTAGCAAGGCTGGACTGCTCTTATACTCGCCTTCCAAAGTTTCCTTTATATTTGGAATCACCATTATTATATTTTTGTTTCTGTTATTTATGGTATTTATCCTAGGATTGTTTAGTAGCATCTCAAAACCGTCAAATCCTCAAGTAAATAACATAATCACTAATAAACATGATTTTAAAGTTATTATTAGAAATTTCATATTGCTAATTATAAGTTCTGAGTCCTATATATTGTAGGATATTATATCCTTATTACCTTACCCAACCTTTTGCATTATTGAAATCTGTACTGTATCTGAAAATAGAGAGATTCATGGAGCCACGTGTTGATGTTCCATGTCACTTTTTTTTTTCATTGTAATTCAATCTGGAACAGGTGAGTCTCCAAAACAGGATTTTAATAAGATACATACCCTTACCCCTTGAAGGAAGATGCAAAGAAAGTCTTCAAGTCTTTCATAGTACATATTTCCTTATTTTTCTTTGTCATGATTGCCTAGAAAGTATACAAAAAAAAAAATTATGTTCCAAAGGAAACCACTCTGGGATTTATGAAGTGAGGTTTTATTATTGATAAGATAATTACTTATTAATTAGGTTCAGAGATGATCAGTAGTGAGAAATAGCTGTCACCAATCTCGTTTAGTTATATTACCTAATGGGTTTCACATGAACTAATAAAGCTATTATTTCAAAACTCACTGAACAATAGCTTATTTAATAGGGAGAAGTTTTACTTCCTAAAGTCTACATAAAAAAATACTCAAGGAAAAGATTTTAAATATTTCACATCTCTCAGCGCTATATCGTTATAAACAATATAGTAAAGAACAGTAGATTGTTAAAAAGTTTCAAGTAACTTTTTGTCAAAAGTCATCCGTTCTAAATGAGATTCTAGGTATTTTAAAAGTTTTAATTAAAAACTTTAACTTGCCCTGCTTTGAACATCATAAAGAAAAGGGATAAAATTCATGTTAGGGTACTTTAGTTTCCATTGAAATATCTTACGTTACTTTTTATTTGCAAGATCTCTCTCTCTCTCTCTCTCTCTCTCTCTCTCTCTCTCTCTCTCTCTCTCTCTGTATAATATATATATATATATATATATATATATATATATATATATATATATATATATATATATATATATATATATATATATATATATATATATATATATATGTATATATATATATATATATATATATATATATATATATATATATATATATATATTTGTACATATATACATATATATATATATATATATATATATATATATATATATATATATATATATATATATATATATATATATATATATATATATATATATATATATATATATATATATATATATATATATATATATATATATATATATATATATATATATATATATATATATATATATATATATAGTACACCCCGTTTGTGAAACAACCCATTCCATGAAATGGGCAAACCATTTGAGCACTTCAGGAAATGGGGGAAATAACCTGTACACTTCATGAATTATGCAACTAGACTCTTGCTCAATACATGAATTGAGCAGGCATAATGGTAAAAAAAAATCATATATCATTCAAATATAAATACACCAAATGATTTGAAGGAAAAAAAACACTGAATATATATATTTTTTAACCTTTTAGCTTATTAGAGAGAAATAAAGAAATAAACGGAACATTTCTTTTCATAATCAAAAATTATTATCAAAAGACAAAATTACCAAAAACTTTTTATCAACATTGTAACAGCATCTGTGGCTGTGGCCAGCACTGGTGCAGCGTACGCCAGGTTTTAAACAAGAACACATATTTGATAAGCAGTGGCTCCTACAGTGGTATCTTTGGTAGTCCTGTCCACCACATACACTTCTTGATCAAATAGTTCGTGAATGCTTATTTGTTTTGGTGGAATATTTTCTGTCACAAGTCCTTCGTAATCAATAAATTCAATCTGGTTCCTCGCAAGTTTGCCTTTTATAACTCCTTTTTTGTACCAATCAAACATCCATTGTTTTCAACTACTAATACAAAACCTATTAAGTTTGGAAGATCCCCAACACCAAATGCGTGCAGTGATCTGGTGCTTCCTGCATTTGAGTGTCTGTAACTTTGTGCTTCAGGGTTTGCTAAAACTAGGTTTTCATCAGCTGGGCTTTGGTTGACTTGGTCATCATCAGCTGGTTTTTGAGAAACTGGATCGTCATCAACTGGGCTTCGGGTGACTTGATCGTCATACGCTGAGTTTTGAATAATTAGGTTTTCAACCTCTGGGCTTTGGGCAACTGGGTCATCATCAACTGGGCTTTGGGCAACTGGGTCATCATTAGCTGGGCTTTGGGTAACCGGGTCATCATCAGCTGGGCTTTAGGCAACCGTGTCATCTGCTGGTCTTTGGGTGTCTGGGTATGTAACAAAAAACAGGATCCGGAACTTCGTCCAAAAGCTTTTCAAGGTCTTCTTCAATACTAGTCGAAAGTCCGTTGATAGATTATATTGGCAGATATGACTTGAGACCACATCGTGGCTTGTTACCAGGAAGTGCTTGGTAAGGAGCCATCTTGATTCCTTCATGATATTAACTGTTAATGACTCAATTGACAAATCAGACACCATAACTGCACCTAGCACAATTATTGTCTCTTATCCATGCCCTGAGTTTAGATTCAAAACCCCATTACTTCTTTCAAAAGATCCTTGGCTTTAGGAATGCCTAAGACGTCCATTCACTAAAATAAGCTTAGGCCACAGTGAGAGAAGTTCTTCGATAATTGCAGCTGTAAATTAGCGACCATTGTCGAACTGAAGGGTATGTGGTGCACCTAAATCCAAGAAGATGAAAATAAGCTCATGGGCAACCGCAGGTGCCCTCTTTGATTCCAAGGGACAAATAACATGAAATTTTGTTAGGTAATCATTATAATTCAGATTAAGGCGATATCTTCCCTTCCTCATAGTCTGCATATCTACTAAATCAACTTAGGCTCTTTCATTCACATCAATTGCCGATAGAGGATGGATAACAATTCCTACTGCTGTTTCATTTCTGCAACTTTTTTCAATACCACGTGCACA
>NC_090741.1:138038113-138043113 GCF_036898095.1 Palaemon carinicauda | reverse complement strand
GGTTTCAGCCTGCAGAAGTCCAGTTTCGTATCAGGGGCGTGACTCGCTCAACCAAGAAAGCGGATTATGTTCTCCTGGCGATACCCGAGGACACCTTCCCAGAAATATCCGACTGGCTTTGTGAACAAGGAGATACCCCAATAGCATATAACGCCCTCAAAATATACCTTCTGCAGCAGTACTCGCCGTCGCCAGCCGCCCGTATAGCAAAGGTTTTTCAGCTCTCGCAACAACCGTTGGGGGACCAAAAGGCTTCGCTTGCCCTCAGGAAAATGACCAGTATCGCTCGCCTTCAACCTGCCGCAGACGGCTCTCCTCGTGAGGTGAACCTACTTCGTGCCCTTTGATAGGCCGTTTACCCGAACCTGTACGCGCTGCCATACCTGATGTCGATAGTTTACCCATAAAGGACTTGATGACCAAAGCCGACACCCTTATGGACAGCCACTTCAAGACCTCCATCAATGCCTCCACCCCTGACGACGAGGATGCCTATTCAACGTCAACCGAAGCTGACATGAATGCCGTAGGACATACACGCCTACCCCGTGAAGTGCCGAAGCAGCGACAAAGCCGCCCACCACCCACCAATCGCTCGTGCCGCAAGGAACGACTTCTACATCCACTTACTACCTCATATCCGCCGCAGTTTTGCTACTACCACTTCAGATTCGGGGCAACCGCGAAGAAATGTGCCAAGGACTGTCAGTGGCCAAAAAACGTGTAAGTAGGCCATCGCTTCTGGCGGTGGCCTCCCGTGTTTCTAATCTTTTCTTTGTACAGGATGCAGGAACGGGCGTGCGATTTTTGGTAGACACGGGTGCTTGTCGTTCTCTTTTGCCAAGGAAACTCTTCAAGGCACGACGTAGTCTGTCTACATCTGCCGACGTCCGCTTGGTAGCTGCCAACAGATCTGCGATACCCACCTACGGCTACGAGAACCTTACATTATCGTTTGGAAACGGTAAATTCAATTGGAAGTTTCTCGTTGCTGACGTCACAATGCCAATCCTCGGTGTGGATTTCCTCTCTCATTTCCACCTTCTGGTCGATGTCGCCCACCGACGATTGGTCAACGCAGACTCGTACTTGTCAACACCTCTTCAACCCGCCCCCTCTAACCTCGCTCTCCACATCAGCGCAACCACGGATGCCTACGCCCACCTCCTCATGTCATACCTGGAAGTTTTCCGTCCAGAACTTTGCCAAACGCCCACGGTTCCTGTCAAGCACGGTATTTATCACCATATCAAGACAACGGGACCCCCAGTCTTCGCAAAATTTAGACGTCTGGCACCGGAACGATTGGCAGCCACCAAACAGATGTTTGCCGAAATGGAGGAATTGGACCTTTGCCAAATGGCCTCCAGCCCATGGTCGTCACCTTTACACATCGTTCTGAAGAAAGACAGCTCCCTCCATCCGTGAAGGGATTACAGGCGCCTGAATATGCAAACCGAACCGGATCACTACCCCCTCCCAAACATTGCCGACTTGACCTCTTAACTGCACAAAGCGAAGATTTTCTCTACGCTCAACCTCCTAAAGGGTATTATCAGGTGCCTATGAACCCAGAAGACATCCCCAAGACTGCCATCACCACTCCGTTTGGTACATACACCTTCAATTACTCCTGTTTTGGCCTTCGTAATGCTGGGGCAACGTTTCAACGTCTCATGGATGGCATCTTAGGGAACCTCCTTTTGTGTGTATGTTATGTGGATGACATACTTGAGTTCTCTTCCTCAAAAGAGGAACACCTTCGTCACCTGCGCAAAGTGCTCGACCGCCTGCAACAAAACGGCCTTGTAGTCCGGTACGACAAGTGTACCTTTGGCGGCAACGAAGTGTCGTTCTTAGGGCACCGTATCACTCCTGAAGGAGTCCTTCCCCTCCATAAGAAGGTAGCAGCCGTTGAGAACTTCTCCGCGCCCTCGACCGTCAAAGCTCTGCAGGAATTCTTGGGCATGATCAACTATTATCACCGTTTTCTGCCAGCCATTGCCGCCACTCTTGCTTCCCTCTACGCCTCCCTCAGGGGCAAGCCAAATGACCTGAAGTGAGGTCCCCTTCAAGAAGCAGCCTTCTGCAATTCAAAGAAGGCTCTATCAACTGCTGCGGCTCTCACTTTTCCTATCCCACACACCCCTCTCCTTCTCTCCACCGATGCCAGCAACGTCGCTATTGGTGCAGTACTCAAGCAGGTGGTCAAAAGCTCGCCCCGCCCATTGGCCTTCTTTAGCAGAAAACTGTCCAAGGCAGAATCGTAGTATTCTACCTTCGATCGAGAATTGCTGGCGTTGCACTTGGCTGTCCGTCACTTTCACCATTTCTTAGAAGGTAAACCCTTCGTCATTCGCACAGACCATATGCTTCTGGTGCACGCCTTCACTCGACAGTCTCACGCCTGGTCCGCCCGTCAACGCCGACATCTCTCCGCCGTGGCTGAATACAATTGCACCCTCCAATATGTCCCTGGGAAAATGAATCCCGTTGCCTATGTCCTGTCAAGAAATACGTTGGCTGCCGTTCAACTGGGATTGGATTACAACGCCCTGGCAGAAGCCCAACGACAGGATCCAGATTATCAAGCTTGTAGGACATCCTGCACGTCCCTCCTTTGGGAAGACTTTCCCCTCGAAGACTCCAACACCACCCTCTTCTGTGACGTCAGCTCTGGTAGACCGCGACCTTGGATTCCTGCTCCCATGCGCCGACAGGTGTTTGATTTCATTCAGGGCCTTTCACATCCATTGTACCGTTCTACTGCACAGCTGCTTAAGGCGAAGTTCATTTGGCATGGCATTTCTAAGGATGCTAAGGATTGGGTCCACGCCTATACATATATATACACACACACACACACACATATATATATATATATATATATATATATATATATATATATATATATATATATATATATTTGTATCTATCTATATATATATATATATATATATATATATATATATATATATATATATATATATATATATATATATATATATATATATATATATATATATATATATACACACACATATATATATATATATATATATATATATATATATATATATATATATATATATATATATATATATATATATATATATACATATATATATATACACACACACACACACATATATATATATATATATATATATATATATATATATATATATATATATATATATATATATATATATATATATATATATATATATATATATATATATATATATATATATATAGAGAGAGAGAGAGAGAGAGAGAGAGAGAGAGAGAGAGAGAGAGAGAGAGAGAGAGAGAGAGAGAGAGAGAGAGAGAATCTAATAATGCATAATATTCAACTATACATGTCAGTGTTGGTACGTTGTTAAACATGGCAATATAATACCAACTTATACAAACAGATATTCAGTATATTGGGGTCTAATGCCTTCCTGTAGTATGTTAAGAGTCGCAACCCAAAAGCATTACGACAACCTTTTGGACAATGATGAAGTATTTTACACAGGATATAAAATATCAATAGAAAGCATTGAGCAAGGTTTCGGCAGGAGCCTTGGTTAATCGCCGAATCTAACAGACGTGTACATTTTGTAGCACGATCATATCTTTGATAGTCAACGGAGATCTTTTCTTTTCTCCGCAAGTCCTATTAAGAAAGGAGGTTTTTTGGGGCCTTTAAATAGTTAGTAATTTACATAAAATAAGCTCATTCTTATGCCTCTTGGAAAGATGATGATTTCAGACAGCGTCATCTTACTCTAAATTGTAGATTAAACAATTAAAAGTAGTTATGCCTTTCAGAAAGCTTTTTTACATTAATTTTTGTCATCCACAGTCATAACACAGGTTCTGAGAATCTGGGCACTCGTTCCTATTATACAGCCTCCCAAAATTCACCTAACGACGGCATGTCATCAAGTCTCCTTTTTTTTTTTTTTTAAACTCAAAATGAGCATTCACGTTGACTACTATTATAAGAAAAAGCCTGCTTCTGCTCTCACTTAACGTTATGCTTTTAGAATGCCCTTAGTTCATGAATGTATGATATAAAAACGTGACTGATAAAACATGTCAAAACGTTAGAGTCGGCACAACGTGCAAACACACTGTAGTCAACCTCTTGATAAACTGTTAGGGATACATAGACCTTTCATTAAAATTATCCTCATTGTTTGCAAAAACCAAAAGGAGAAGAAAATTAAAACAAATTTTCACCTGAGTTTACTTTAGTAAGAGAAATGACCAAAGTACAGAAAAATGTAATATTATCCATGACTAGAGATTATTGATAGTATTTTGAAGTATCGTTCTCTAACCAGAGCTACTTATTATAGCAAGAGTCATATACAAAGCAATTGGTAAAGACGCTATTCAATTAATACAGTAGTGATTAACCTAAAATAACGATAGAAATTTTTTATTATTTTGAGATACGCGAAGAAAGAGAAAATTATAGGTTTATAGAATGGGCTGATTAAAAAAAAAAAAAAAATCGTCAGTTCTAATTATCCATATATTTAGTTGTTATATTGTAGTATATGAGCGGGGATTTTTTTTTTTTCAGCTAAGGAAAACTAGAAGAATCTGATTAATGTGTGAAATTTAGTACTTATTAATCATATACATGAACGTGTTACAGATTTAGTATTTTGCTCTCAAGATAGAAAGTGGTGAATTTATTATTACTTTTTTTCTTATTGGAAGGTTAAGCCTCAAATCGACAGTGATATCTTTAACAGTGTTGATATGAATTATATTATCCACTAATTACTGAATGGATGACTTCACTTCTAGTCCACAGTGTTATTGGCGCGAATCCTTCCTCATGGTGTATTCTTGAAGTGTATAATTTTGTTTACATTCATGATATTCCTATAAATTTTTGTTCATTGTGGCTTTTGGCTTCTGATTATTGGAAATCATTAGTAAAAATCCCGCATCCAGAAACAAACAGTAAGACAGAAATGTGATTATGAACTACA
>NC_090741.1:138028113-138033113 GCF_036898095.1 Palaemon carinicauda | reverse complement strand
AGGCCCCAAAAAACCTCCTTTCTTAATAGGACTTGCGGAGAAAAGAAAAGATCTCCGTTGACTATCAAAGATATGATCGTGCTACAAAATGTACACGTCTGTTAGATTCGGCGATTAACCAAGGCTCCTGCCGAAACCTTGCTCAATGCTTTCTATTGATATTTTATATCCTGTGTAAAATACTTCATCATTGTCCAAAAGGTTGTCGTAATGCTTTTGGGTTGCGACTCTTAACATACTACAGGAAGGCATTAGACCCCAATATACTGAATATCTGTTTGTATAAGTTGGTATTATATTGCCATGTTTAACAACGTACCAACACTGACATGTATAGTTGAATATTATGCATTATTAGATTCTCTCTCTCTCTCTCTCTCTCTCTCTCTCTCTCTCTCTCTCTCTCTCTCTCTCTCTCTCTCTCTCTCTCTGTCTCTAATATATATATATATATATATATATATATATATATATATATATATATATATATATATATATATATATATATATATATATATATATATATATATATATATATATATATATATATATATATGTGTGTGTGTGTGTGTATATATATGTATATATATATATATATATATATGTATATATATATATATATATATATATATATATATATATATATATATATATATATATATATATGTGTGTGTATATATATATATATATATATATATATATATATATATATATATATATATATATATATATATATATATATATATATATATATATATATATATATATAGATAGATACAAATATATATATATATATATATATATATATATATATATATATATATATATATATATATATATGTGTGTGTGTGTGTGTGTATATATATGTATAGGCGTGGACCCAATCCTTAGCATCCTTAGAAATGCCATGCCAAATGAACTTCGCCTTAAGCAGCTGTGCAGTAGAACGGTACAATGGATGTGAAAGGCCCTGAATGAAATCAAACACCTGTCGGCGCATGGGAGCAGGAATCCAAGGTCGCGGTCTACCAGAGCTGACGTCACAGAAGAGGGTGGTGTTGGAGTCTTCGAGGGGAAAGTCTTCCCAAAGGAGGGACGTGCAGGATGTCCTACAAGCTTGATAATCTGGATCCTGTCGTTGGGCTTCTGCCAGGGCGTTGTAATCCAATCCCAGTTGAACGGCAGCCAACGTATTTCTTGACAGGACATAGGCAACGGGATTCATTTTCCCAGGGACATATTGGAGGGTGCAATTGTATTCAGCCACGGCGGAGAGATGTCGGCGTTGACGGGCGGACCAGGCGTGAGACTGTCGAGTGAAGGCGTGCACCAGAAGCATATGGTCTGTGCGAATGACGAAGGGTTTACCTTCTAAGAAATGGTGAAAGTGACGGACAGCCAAGTGCAACGCCAGCAATTCTCGATCGAAGGTAGAATACTACGATTCTGCCTTGGACAGTTTTCTGCTAAAGAAGGCCAATGGGCGGGGCGAGCTTTTGACCACCTGCTTGAGTACTGCACCAATAGCGACGTTGCTGGCATCGGTGGAGAGAAGGAGAGGGGTGTGTGGGATAGGAAAAGTGAGAGCCGCAGCAGTTGATAGAGCCTTCTTTGAATTGCAGAAGGCTGCTTCTTGAAGGGGACCTCACTTCAGGTCATTTGGCTTGCCCCTGAGGGAGGCGTAGAGGGAAGCAAGAGTGGCGGCAATGGCTGGCAGAAAACGGTGATAATAGTTGATCATGCCCAAGAATTCCTGCAGAGCTTTGACGGTCGAGGGCGCGGAGAAGTTCTCAACGGCTGCTACCTTCTTATGGAGGGGAAGGACTCCTTCAGGAGTGATACGGTGCCCTAAGAACGACACTTCGTTGCCGCCAAAGGTACACTTGTCGTACCGGACTACAAGGCCGTTTTGTTGCAGGCGGTCGAGCACTTTGCGCAGGTGACGAAGGTGTTCCTCTTTTGAGGAAGAGAACTCAAGTATGTCATCCACATAACATACACACAAAAGGAGGTTCCCTAAGATGCCATCCATGAGACGTTGAAACGTTGCCCCAGCATTACGAAGGCCAAAACAGGAGTAATTGAAGGTGTATGTACCAAACGGAGTGGTGATGGCAGTCTTGGGGATGTCTTCTGGGTTCATAGGCACCTGATAATACCCTTTAGGAGGTTGAGCGTAGAGAAAATCTTCGCTTTGTGCAGTTAAGAGGTCAAGTCGGCAATGTTTGGGAGGGGGTAGTGATCCGGTTCGGTTTGCATATTCAGGCGCCTGTAATCCCTTCACGGATGGAGGGAGCTGTCTTTCTTCAGAACGATGTGTAAAGGTGACGACCATGGGCTGGAGGCCATTTGGCAAAGGTCCAATTCCTCCATTTCGGCAAACATCTGTTTGGTGGCTGCCAATCGTTCCGGTGCCAGACGTCTAAATTTTGCGAAGACTGGGGGTCCCGTTGTCTTGATATGGTGATAAATACCGTGCTTGACAGGAACCGTGGGCGTTTGGCAAAGTTCTGGACGGAAAACTTCCAGGTATGACATGAGGAGGTGGGCGTAGGCATCCGTGGTTGCGCTGATGTGGAGAGCGAGGTTAGAGGGGGCGGGTTGAAGAGGTGTTGACAAGTACGAGTCTGCGTTGACCAATCGTCGGTGGGCGACATCGACCAGAAGGTGGAAATGAGAGAGGAAATCCACACCGAGGATTGGCATTGTGACGTCAGCAACGAGAAACTTCCAATTGAATTTACCGTTTCCAAACGATAATGTAAGGTTCTCGTAGCCGTAGGTGGGTATCGCAGATCTGTTGGCAGCTACCAAGCGGACGTCGGCAGATGTAGACAGACTACGTCGTGCCTTGAAGAGTTTCCTTGGCAAAAGAGAACGACAAGCACCCGTGTCTACCAAAAATCGCACGCCCGTTCCTGCATCCTGTACAAAGAAAAGATTAGAAACACGGGAGGCCACCGCCAGAAGCGATGGCCTACTTACACGTTTTTTGGCCACTGACAGTCCTTGGCACATTTCTTCGCGGTTGCCCCGAATCTGAAGTGGTAGTAGCAAAACTGCGGCGGATATGAGGTAGTAAGTGGATGTAGAAGTCGTTCCTTGCGGCACGAGCGATTGGTGGGTGGTGGGCGGCTTTGTCGCTGCTTCGGCACTTCACGGGGTAGGCGTGTATGTCCTACGGCATTCATGTCAGCTTCGGTTGACGTTGAATAGGCATCCTCGTCGTCAGGGGTGGAGGCATTGATGGAGGTCTTGAAGTGGCTGTCCATAAGGGTGTCGGCTTTGGTCATCAAGTCCTTTATGGGTAAACTATCGACATCAGGTATGGCAGCGCGTACAGGTTCGGGTAAACGGCCTATCAAAGGGCACGAAGTAGGTTCACCTCACGAGGAGAGCCGTCTGCGGCAGGTTGAAGGCGAGCGATACTGGTCATTTTCCTGAGGGCAAGCGAAGCCTTTTGGTCCCCCAACGGTTGTTGCGAGAGCTGAAAAACCTTTGCTATACGGGCGGCTGGCGACGGCGAGTACTGCTGCAGAAGGTATATTTTGAGGGCGTTATATGCTATTGGGGTATCTCCTTGTTCACAAAGCCAGTCGGATATTTCTGGGAAGGTGTCCTCGGGTATCGCCAGGAGAACATAATCCGCTTTCTTGGTTGAGCGAGTCACGCCCCTGATACGAAACTGGACTTCTGCAGGCTGAAACCAAGCAAAGTTGATTTCCTGCCATAGCTTCAGTCATTCATGATATCTGCAACACAAAAAAAGACTAAGTACATTTATAATAGTCATCAATTTGAACATTTGTCTCATGTATTCGATGCTATTTCATTTCTCTCTATGTTCATAAATAAAGGTTTTCTCGTCATTCAAAGAGTGAGTAAATTTTTTTGAGACACCCTGTATATATATATATATATATATATATATATATATATATATATATATATATATATATATCATATATATATATATATATATATATATATATATATATATATATATATATATATATATATATATTTATATATATATATATATATATATATATATATATATATATATATATATATATATATATATATATATATATATATATATATATATATATATATATATATATATATATATATATGGGATGGGAGATGAGAATGAGAAAGAGATTACAATAGAGGAAGTGAGGAGAGCACTAGATGAAACGAGAGTAGGAAAAGCGTCTGGTATGGATGGTGTGAAAGCTGAGATGTTGACGGAAGGGGGTGTGACTGTACTTGAATGGTTGGTGAGATTGTTTAATATGTGTTTTATGTTGTCAATGGTACCAGTAGATTGGGTTTGTGCGTGTATTGTACCACTATATAAGGGTAAGGGAGATGTGCATGAGTTTTGTAATTCAAGAGGTATTAGTTTGTTGAGTGTAGTTGGAAAAGTGTATGGTAGAGTAATGATTAATAGGATTAAGGATAAAACAGAGAATGCAATCTTGGAAGTACAAGGTGGTTTTAGAAGAGGTAGGGGTTGTATGAATCAGATTTTTACAGTTAGGCAGATATGCGAGAAATATTTAGCAAAAGGTAAGGAGGTGTATGTTGCCTTTATGGATGAGGTTATATGGAGTTGGTGGAAGGTTGTTGCAAGCAGTGAAAAGTTTCTACAAAGGTAGTAAAGCATGTGTTAAAATAGGAAATGAAGTGAGCGATTGGTTTCCGGTGAGAGTGGGGCTGAGACAGGGATGTGTGATGTCGCCGTGGATGTTTAACTTGTATGTTGATGAAGTGGTGAGAGAGGTGAATACTCGAGTGCTTGGACGATGATTAAAACTGGTAGACGAAAATTATCATGAATGGGAGGTAAATCAGTTGTTGTTTGCGGATGATACTGTACTGGTAGCAGACACAGAAGAGAAGCTTGACCGACTAGTGACAGAATTTGGAAGGGTGTGTGAGAGAAGGAAGTTGAGAGTTAATGTGGGTAAGAGTAAGGTTATGAGATGTATGAG